>NC_139662.1:5505820-5613320 GCF_951799395.1 Argentina silus
CAGAGACTCTATAGCCACCTGTGCGTCAAGTTTGTTCTGTCTCTCTGAATTAATTTCATACTGATATTGACTCTGCTTCAACTCTCTGTTTTTATTTCGATCCTCTCTTTGGAAAAGAGGTTCTCTGTGGCGTTCTCATACCCATTCTCTTGCACACCATTCCTTGAGAAAAAGGTGACACGTGAATCTTTGTTACTTCTATATGTTGCGTCTTCTGCAGAGTGCAAGCCCCTGAGTCCAGTTGCAGTCAGAACTGTTTCTTGCTTTTGGGATCCAGTGGCACCTGCTGTAGTTTTCCCATCCACTTCCATATCCTCAGATGCCATACCATGCCACGCCTTGGTAGTGAACTTCTCTTTTCTAATTTCTTCCTCTCTTGTTCTGGAATATGTGTAGGGAGAGGTCTTATTCTTTTCCTCTTTTGAGATAAGGCCCAGGCTTCCTTGAAAACCATCTTGCTTTTCGCTCATTATGGAATCCACTGAGGCCTATACATTGACATAGAGTAAACACAGTTTCATTAACCTGTACTACTCTAAAACAGTACATGCAGTATCGAGTTTGCAACACCACATCAATCCTTAGACCTATTTCAAGTGATTTGACAGGACTGGTGGGGTTTAGCTATATCTTTTCCACAAATCTGGTCCTTGTTTCCTCTTTTTTTGTAGGATGTGCTCAAAGGAGATCTACAGTACTACTTTTTGCCAGGAAAGGGGAGCAATGGGTAAGGCAAGAGAGCGGCATGTCCCTCCCTTACAGCACTAAAAAGAGGAGAAAACCACATTAGAGTGTTGCGACGTATCCCACAAGGAAGGCCTTCTCTTACTGGTTTCCTCTCTGGGGTGCCGCCAGGGGGGGTGGCGGACGACAGGCGCTTCTCCCGCTGCGCCAACTTGCTGTTGGGCTCCCTGAGAGCCCTCTTCAGCTCGTTGATGCTGGCCTGGTGCTTCTGAAGAACATCCTCCGGCTTGTCTAGGAACTGCTGCACACAGAGACAGTCGGGCACATTAAGGATTCATTCCTTTTCAATTTCAGACATTTTTGGAATTTAACTAGACATGGAATCGGGTTAAAAAAGGATGTGTTTGCAATAAGTTAGAGATTTTTTCAACTAAGATTCCATGTCCATTTCAATTCTGGTTGGGCTCAGTACACATATGTCACAATGAATGTCCAATCTGCAGTGCATTGGAGGATGACACTACTGCTACTTTGCATGAATTAATGGATGAGTATAGACAAGGCCCTCATTATTATCCACTCAAGTAATTAATGTTTGCATAGTTTGTTATCTGCCCATGAATGAGACATCTTTAAGGCAAGAGATCTATCGAACTTTCCAGATGACTAAAGCAGAGTACAAAAGAGATTCAAATCAACTGATGTTATCTATGATGATGCAGTTATCTTACTAAATATCTCCCAATCACAATGAAAAGATGTTCATGTGTTGTGGTTTTCCTTTAAGTGTTTTGGTACTGTTAGCTCAGTAAAGCCTGCAGCTTGCAGCTTTTTTACTTTTGTTTTGTTTTTCTTAGTGGGAACTGCTCCACTGCATCTGTCAAGCTGACCAACAATACACTGTTAAAGAGATGAGTACTCCTCTCCCACAGTTCATCTTTACTGAGACCAAACTTGAGATTAGACAGAAGGATTAACCCCTTTCAACTCCAGGAATTGCTACCAATATCAACATTACTGTATCTAAATGCTAAATCATACTATAAAGTAAGAAAAAAACGGAGGATTGGACTGAGCCCCTAATAAACAATAACTTAAAGCGGTTGTTCCCCTCTCCTGACAGACACAGGCACGATAAGAGACACAGCACAGCACACCTGGTGACAGTCACACAGAGAGCACAGGGAACTGAGCAGGGACAAGCAGTACCTCCTGTTTGTTGCGAGGAGTTGCCAAATTCTGATCCGACTGCGGAGGTTGCCGAAGGGGGGGTGGTTTAGACAGGGTGGGGCAGGGGGTGAGCGAAGCAGAGGTATGGTGGTGGAAGAGGTCGGGGAACGGGGAGTGGAGGGAGGCAGGGAGGGAGTGCGTACAGAGACAAAAAAGCGGAGTACCACAAGGCCAGAGTCAATAAAGCAGGCGGCCAGACAGACAGACAGACAGAGAGAGGCAGTGTTGGTGGTAGCAGGGCATCACAGTCAGACAGAGGAACTGAGATGCTTGGAGGAAAAAAACCAAATGCTACATGCTATACAGATCACAGACATATGAATCAGTGGTACTAAATCAAGAAAGATCAATACTATTAAATACCTATATACAATTAAAGAAGTTAAGAATGTTTCAAATAACTGTTCATTATAGTCTATAACTCGAGATGAATGGAGGAGCAGATACCTTGTATGAACGTGATGGAAAATACTTCAAATTGGTGAAAAATCTTCAAATTGGCTGAAAGTACAGTAGAGAACAGAACTCTAGACACAACTAGATATAACTAGATATACAGTATGATACCAGTTTTACTACATTTGTGTAACTACCGGTAAATGTGTCTCTCAAGGATGTCAATAGTGTGGAGAAAGATAATAATCACTGACCAATATAAAAAAAAACTATCTAAATACAGTAAATAGTTCCCTGATATTATTTTTGCTATGAGCCTAACCTGAACTACAGCGACCCCTTTTGAATTCAGAAGACGCACAGTCAAATGACGCGATGTGCACAAAGCCATGAGATCTCAGGAAGCCATGACTCACGGTCAATGAGGAATGACACTAAACCTAACTACAAGACAGACACAGGCCATGCTGAACAGAGATACTGAACATAAACCACACTAAAACCCAGAACAGACAGACAGACTGACAGACACTCATGACCAATGACCAAAAATACCTCAGGCTTCGAGTCTATCGGCGAGCCTGTCTCCTCGCCCTGTAAGCAAGTAGGAGGGGGGGAGGGAAGCAGTTAGTGAGGCACATAAGCCCACAGCAGGAGAAGGAGAGAGGGGCTGTTAAGGTAGTGAAAGACGCTGGGCATAAGAACCAGGGCGAGAGAAAAGAGGGCATGTTAGATTGAAGGGAGATTAAGGGAACAGAAAGCAGACAGGGTCTTTGAGCTCTACACTGAGAAGTCTTGGGAATGGAGAGGAGCGTAGGGTTGGAAATTGAGCTGAGTAGAGGGAGAGGAGGATATGGGTTAGACTCTAAAATGAAAGGGAAGGCAGGAGAGAGGGATGAGTTAGGTGCTAAACAAGGGATGTGTTTTCACTCTCTGTATACATATGTACATATGCCTTGTATGTGTTGAAACAAACCTAATCCAACATATTTTAGGAACAACATTTATCAGGGAATTATACATACATGTATGACCTAATTTACAGAAACTAAATACATCCCAATACTGTTAAATGGCCTCCTCTTCCTCCTCCTCCTCCTCCGTCCCTCCTCCTACACCTCTCTCCTTCATGACTATTGATCTGACTGAGTCTGACCAAGGACTTGTAGGTAAATACAAGCTGGTAGAAATCTATCTAGTCTCTTCACCTATCAGTTGCCACACAGGAGAGGAGACAAGAAGTCATGTACATTATGAGTTTACTGTAGAACCACTATCCTGGGTCTGTTCAGTAGGCTCAACATAGCAAAATCTTTTGCTACTGGAAAATAAAAATCTGTGCTCTTATTGAACAAATCTAAGTAGTAGTCTTCCCATTTCACCAATGTAGTTTCAAAACATTTTCTGAACTTTTCTCCTATTTTCATGCCTACAGAACATGACCCTTTTACCTTTAGTTCCATGGTCTTGGCAGCACTGTCTGCCTGCTCATCCTGATCCTGGTATAGATCCTGGTCTTGGTCTTGGTACTGGTACTGGTACTGGTCCTGGTCTAGGTCCAGACTGGCCTCCTGGTCCAGGTCTTCCCGGGACAGAAACTGTGTGCGCTCACTGGAGCTGCGCTGGGACAACTGGTCCATACTGTCCCCCAGGGCAGAGGCTGAGGAGGGGGAGAGAGAGGCTCACACAAGGCTCACTGTAGAGCATACTGGAGGGGTTCACCTAAGATAGGTGGCGATTGATCTAGATTCTATGATAAGTAAACATTTTTATATATCTCTTTTTCATTGAGGTTTGGATAGAGGTAGAGCAGGGTATCAAAATGACATTAGACATCCAACTAGGGGCAATTTTTACCTGGAGACAGAATTGGACAGCAGTATGTCCAGTGCAACACATTTATCAATAGAAAACAAAGAACATTTACACAGAGCTAGTCTACAGTATAGTATACAGTGTATTGTAACGGGTACATGTGTAGTGAAGTGATGTCATGCTATAGTAGAAGTCAGGACAGTCCTTACTTCCGTCCACACTGCGAGGCAGCAGGTACCGCTTGCTGACCGAGCGTTCAAACTGAGGGGCGGGGCGGTCGATCAGAGCACTGGCCTGCCGGGTCTGGGCCTGGGTCCGCCCACTGTAGCGGAACTTCGAGCCAATAACAAGGAATCCTTTGGGAGGGGGCTCTGGAGACACCAACCTATGAAGAGACTCAGCTTGAGTACATACTCTCACTGAGCACTTTATTAGGAACACCTGTACACCTTCTCATGGTGGAGGTGGTGTAATGGTGTGGGGAATGTTTTCCTGGCACACTTTGGGCCCATTAATACCAATCAATCATCGCTTGAATTTGAGTATTGTTACTGACCATGTGCATCCCTTCATGGCCACAATTTACCCATCTTCTAATGGCTACTTTCAGCATGATAATGCACCGTGTAAGAAAGCAAAAGTCGTCTCAAACTGGTTTCATGAACATGACAATGAGTTCAGTGTTCTTCAGTGGCCTTCCCAGTCACCGGATCTGAATCCAGTAGAACACCTTTGGGATGTGGTAGAACGAGAGATTCACCGCTTGAAAGTGCACTTGAAAAATCTGCAGAAATTGCGTGATGCAATCATGTCATCATGGACCAGAATCTCAAAGGAATGTTTCCACCAACTTGTGGAATCAATGCCACGAAGAATTGAGGCTGTTTTGAGAGCAAAGGGAGGCCCTACCCAGTATTAGTATAGTGTTCCTAATAAGGTGCTCAGTGTATATCACCATAAGGTACATGATTCATAACATTTTGAAGAAAGAAGAGGAGTTAGTGCTTGTAACCATAAGAAAGCCAATCTATTCTCTGTCTCTTCAAGGACAACTGCACTGCGTTGTGAAAAGTTGTTTGAGTGGTGCTGTGCAATGAAGCATGCAATGTGCCATGCTACCAGTGTGTGTGTGTGTGTGTGTGTGTGTGTGTGTGTGTGTGTGTGCGCATGTGTGTGTCTGTGTGTGTGTAGTGGTCTACTATACCTGAAGAAGGTGTGGTGTTCAATGCAGACCTTCCACAGGCGTTTAGAAGCCCGGTGGTTGGGCAGCTTGAAGCCGATGGTGCTCTCAAACTGCTCATACTGGAGTTGGAGGGAAGGAGTGAGGGATGAGGGATGAGGGAGGAGTGGCGAAGAAAGGAGGAGTGAAGGGAAAGAGTGCAGGAACACGTCGGGGGTGAGGGGTTGGGGTGAATCATGTTTACTCTAAACAAACAACATAATCAGTATCAAGCCTGATGGTTAAGGGGGAAATCTGGGATTTCTACATCCATTTTTGAACTTTTAAATTAATTATATACAATATAGACATTGATTCTTGATGAATATAACTTAAAAATGCATCATGAGTTTAGTTCAACTGTCCTTCAGAACCCAAAATATAAGCTTGTTTTACTTCATGTTTTGTAAACAATGTAATTGTAAACACGGTGGTCAGTCCTTGCTTACATAGCTCTATTTATGAATTTGATAGTGGATTCATTTCTCCAGCCCCATCCCCAGCTGTTTACCAACAAAAATTACCACTTTGCTGAATCCCAGATTGCCCCTTTAAAGGTGCAGAAATAGACTACTCAGAGGCTACAGCTACAGTTTCTCACATATATTTAAAATATTTAAACCAGTAATTCAAGTCACTGATTGGTTGGTTTCAATAGTCTAGTGAAAACGTGCACACACATTACTGCATTTGAGGACTGAAGTAGTTCATTCCTAGTTTAAAGGGACTCCAGTGTCTGAAATTACAAACAACTAAATGCCAGGAATGTTCTAATAATACAAGGTTAATTTGAAATGTGCAAACAGGTCACATACAGTCGAGTAATTCAACTGTGGCTTTTGAATTGGCAAGTTTGGAGGCTAGATCTTAGGGAATACACATTCACGGAACGACCCACAATCATGTATGAAGATATCAGTGTCAGATTACGATAGAGATGCACATATCGCTTCAGGAGGCAGACAACACACAAAGGTAACAGAGAATCACTTTAACAGTTGAAAACCAGAACAAGCTAAACACACTAATGTTTCCAAAATCCCTGATTAAAGCAAATCTCAATGGCCAGCCCACAATGCTTTGAAGTCAGCACAGAGGAAGACAGTTCTTGTTTCCAAACACACAAAACATAACACATCGCCCTTAATGTTTAAGAATAGTAACTCAACTTCTATAAATAGCATACAGTAAAGAGCATCCAGTACAAGATTGCCGAGCACCCAGATAAGGTTCAAAACTGGCACTTTGATGAAATAGAAGCCATTCAATAACGCCAACATCAGGCTGGTATAGGGTTGGCAGTGGCACAATAGGTCAGGGCAGCCAATCGTGAAATTCTACCTATTGAGAAAAGAAGTTATAAGTACTGGAATTGTGGTTGGTTTCCTTTCTAACCATTCAGATCTTAGTTGGTTTCTATGTCATAAACTGTTTTGACTGTGATTTTGTGGAGCTTTGTGTTGTGAAGTTTTTTCAGGCCAAACAAGATGCTTTATGAACAAGAAAACATGATTTAGGCTATCTACTGTACCTCTCCTGGACGTATCTTTATGTAGAAGTTGCTCCTCTTGTAAGAGATCTTGAGGATCTTAGGCCAGGCGAAGCGGTTGATCCTCAGACGATCACGGTAGATGAGGAGGCCGTTGGCACTCACGCCGAGCATGATGTCAATGCCCTCGGAATCCTATCAGTGCACCATGGGACAGGGGAGGTGGGTGATTACAGGGAAGAGGTGATGGAGAGGTCATGGAATTGATCATCAGGTTGGTTGGTGTGTTGCACTTATAACCGTGGTTCAATTCCCAGTTAGGTACACAAACAAACACATAAATAAACCCCAGCAGACATAAAAGACACTCTTCCACACACACCACACATACACATACACAGACACAGACACAGACACAGACACAGACACACACACACACACACACACACACAGACACACACATACACACACACACACACACACTCACACACACACACACCGTAAAACTAACTAAACTACCTTGGCGTGATGAAGGTCGACTCCGTACATGGAAAGCTTCTTGGCGTTTTCTAGAAAATTCACCTCTGCCTCTGCTGGACTCATTCCCCTAAGGCAGAACACAGAGACTATCATTATACAGTATCATTACCACAGCACAACTTACAGTAAAACACCCATATACTGTATTAGGTATGTACAGTATTGTGAGTGATTCAGATAAGTTTCAGATATGACCCATGTGTGGTCTAGATACAATGTGGTCAGGTAATGGTTCAGGTTTAGTTCAGGTAGTGTTGATAAGACAACAGACACACACATTGATGTGTGGTTCTGGAAAAAAAACACGATTCACTTTGTGTCCCAGGTATGGTTCAGTTGCGGTCCACAAGTGGTCAGACCCAGACCCAGACACCTACCTGTAGTTGCGGTGCAGCTCCATCACCCTCTCTTCCAGCTCTCTGGTCTGATTGGGGGCGAAGCGGAAGTCGCTGACATAGTCTGGTCCGTGCTCCTCTGGCTCGTAGTCTCCCACCTCAGCTTGCACCGTGTAGGAGCCCAGCAGGGCGTGAGTCACGAAGGAACAGGGTAGCCGACCAGATAGCATGTCATCCCTCAGTTGCAGACACAGGTAGTACCTACAGATGTACAATAGATACACACTCAGATAGCATGTACACATACAGTAGTTTATGGAGGGCACATAGGTAGTACATGAACACATCATGTAGATACATATTTATACAGTAGGTTTATTTGAGTATTTGAGTAGTATTTATACACTAGGGATGGTACATATTAATAAACATTTCATAATATAAATCACATAATTTCATTGTGTTTCTGTTAATTTTGAAGTGCAGATGTTCATGGGAAAAGCACATGGTCAGATGTTGTTGATGTAATTTATACAGAGGGTCAAATGACAATTTTCCATTGCACCCTATTATCCACGAAGAAAGACACACAACTGATGGACCGTAACATACCTAGTGATATCCTCAATGAGCTGAGAGGGGTCAGGGGGGTAAAACTTGACAGAAAAGCCAAAGTTCCATGAGCCAACTGTGGAGGAACAACAGACAACACAGTTAGAATTCTCTCTCTCTCTCTCTCTCTCTCTCTCTCTCTCTCTCTCTCTCTCTCTCTCTCTCTCTCTGTGGATGCGTGTGTGCGTTGCATTTAGTTTGTGAGTTTAACTTATCCCACTTACTTCGAATTTGCTTTTTGAGCTCCTTTGATGGGTCCAGCCAATTCTGAAAGAGAAGGAAAAAATTGTCTTGAGAACAAAGCACAAAGCACCACAAAAAAAGTGTATTCACTGTACTGACTTTACTGTCCCCAAGCTATTGCCTCTATTGAGAGTCAAAATGTATTCACAAAGCAAGAAAAGAAATAAATTATTCTATAAACGGTTCATGCCTTAATATTCTCAGGACACTGGAATATAAATGCCAGTTAAGCCCCACTCGCTTGACTTAATGTCACAAGGGTCTACTGAGGGATGTTTTCTCTGTACAGTGTGGACCCCTTGTGCTGCTTTTTAAAAGGGCAATCACTTCTAATCACATTTCAAAGGGCAACGTCCAGTGTCCCTCCCTCGATTTCTCTTGATTGTCCACTGAGAGGATCACACCAATTACTGTTTAAAGGGCAACCAGCCCTTATTACTTCATCACTTCATCTAAAAAGATGTCATACATCCCTGATCTTTGGAGATAGCTCCATTGTGCTTTTAGGTATACCATTCTACTCATGAACCCTTCTCCTTTTTCTATATCAGTAATGAACCACTGCATGTACTTACTATCTTATTACAAGGTAATAGCATTAATTATTCCACTGTATGTTACTCTGGTGCCAGGCGTAGGCCTATGTACAGTTAAGTAATGTTACAGTAACTGCTGCTGATTGTTTTACTACTGTAAAGTTGGTCTGACAGAACCAAGAGATGAGGAGGGTTTTGACCTTGGTGTTGTCTGTGTCGTAGAATGTCAGGCCAAAGTAGTCCCTCTCCAGCAGGTTCAGATGGCCACACACCATGTCCAGCAGTGACTGCCCTCGGGCAAATTTCTGTCATACACACATGTAGCACACACATACCCCCCACACACACACATACACACAAACACACACACACACACACACACACACATACAAATGAAAGGAAAACATATACACAAATGTATAAATACACACATACAGAAAGTAAATGTTTCATTGTCAGGCAAACAATGTCATCTGATAACATCATGACCATATACACTTTATTAGGTACACCTGTTCAACTGCTTGTTAACGCAAATATCTAATCAGCCAATCACATGGCAGCAACTCAGTGCATTTCGGCATGTAGACATGGTCAAGACGACCTGCTGAAGTTCAAACCGAGCATCAGAATGGGGAAGAAAGGTGATTTAAGTGACTTTGAACGTGGCATGGTTGTTGGTGCCAGACAGGCTGGTCTGAGTATTTCAGAAACTAGTGATCTACTGGGATTTTCACGCACAACCATCTCTAGGGTTTACAGAGAATGGTCCGAAAAAGAGAAAATATCCAGTGAGCGGCAGTTCTCTGGGCGAAAAATGCCTTGTTGATGCCAGAGGTCAGAGGAGAATGGCCAGACTGGTTCGAGATGATAGAAAGGCAACAGTAACTCAAAGGTTGGAGGTGGTGGTGTAATGGTGTGGGGGATATTTTCTTGGCATACTTTGGGCCCCTTAGTACCAATTGAGCATTGTTTAAACGCCACAGCCTACCTGAGTATTGTTGCTGACCATGTCCATCCCTTTATGACCACAGTGTACCCATCTTCTGGCTACTTCCAGCAAGATAACGCACCATGTCACAAAGCTCACATGATCTCAAACTGGTTTCTTGAACATGACAATAAGTTCACTGTACTCCAATGGCCTCCACAGTCACCAGATCTCAATCCAATAGAGCACCTTTGGGTATCACTTCTACTCTCTCAGCATAAATAATATACACACACTGACAGCCAAAATAACACATAGGTGATATAATTTAAGAAAGATTTACTGAATCCAAGTTTTGAGCACATCGAATAACAACAGTGCATCTTTGAATAGGGAGTTGTTCATGAAAATTCATCATCCACAAGGCCTCACTAAACCCGCTCTGAAATGTATGAGATATGATACTGTATTAGAACCCAGTGGAGTGGTTTACACATATGTTTTCATGCCTCATAGCATATACTGTATCTTCACTGACCCCATAGAACATCTCTCAGAAGCACTAACACTAAAAACGGCAGCATGAAAACCCCGCCCATCTGTCAGGCTGAAAGACATCTTTATGGCTCAATACCTCTTCATCCCTGAAGAATGGGAGGGGCTTAGGTTTAGGCTACAAAAGGAAGGCATATCGCTAGTGTTTCACACAGGCCACACCTAGTTTCTAGCCCTTCAGGGCTTAAACCTTAGCGCTGTTTGATTCAGAGGCAGTCTTGGCAGATGCTGTCTACATGCAGACGCCACGCTCATCTCCCAGGGAAACCTTGCTCCTACGGCGACAGAGCAACCGAGCAGCTGTTACCATGGAAACAGAAGTAATTGGTCCCCCTCTCTTTGTGTGTGTGTGCTCTCGCTCGTGACTGGTGGGCCACACGTCTTTGTTAGGCTCCTGACAATGAAAGGCAGGTAAATACAGTAGCCATTCACTTAAACATTGATTACATTAATTCATTAAGCAGTTAACTGATCAAACATTAAACATAACCTGCTGCTTGTTGTTCAGACAAATACTGAAGGTCTGGTGGAATACAGCAGCTATGGGCAAGTGAGAGAGTGCACAGCAGAGATTAGCGTAGTGGTTGCTGAGAAAATTTGGGAGGCATATTGGATTTTCTTGCTAAATGAAATTGCAACACACACATTTCAGGTGGTCCCCCAAGCGTTGCAACCAATTCAGGGCTGTTGATGAGATTTCGCTGTCGTTTCAATTGGCTCCAATCACATTTCTGCCACACTTGTTCTATGGGCTGATTACATTAGAATCCATTTGGCGTAATCCTAGAAATCCATTTTACAGCCTGCTTGGTCCATGCAAACAAGATGAAGGGAGACAGTATATGTGAATGGACTAATAGCCAGCCTGAGTGGAAGTAGGAGTATTGACCATAGCCAATTAATGGGAATTCTTTGTGGTAAGGCTTTTGCCTTGTAAAAAATAATATCATATCATTATTCATGAAAGCCTGTGAATTATTAATCAGTCTTTTTGTTTCAGACAGCTTCATTGCCTTATTAATAATACTACTATAATCAATTATGGATTAAATCAATCCATTGCATTCTCCAAACGTAAGCAGAGTTTTATTTTTGCCATACCCAAGAAATAACACCACTAGTTTTTAACACTCAGTCATCAGTTTTGATTGAATAGGGCCCACGGTGGCACACCCATTTCAACTAGCTTGAAGAGCAGCCTGATTTACAATGTTAATGTGTGAGGAAGGGAGACTGGTTGGATTGTGGACAGCAGGGTAACCAGGTCCATGAGGTCTTGTATCAATTGTGTGGTTTGAGGTTAGAGATTCAACAACCTGAATGCACTGAACTCCGTCAATATATGTAATGTTAAGAGCCAAAGATCAATAAGAAAGAGTGTGGTTTGATTCTCTGTGTACATGTATATCATTAAGGTTCATTGTTGTTCATCATTATCGTGATCACATTCATGGATGCCTGGGGATCTTTCTAATATTCATCTTTGCACCACCCCTGTGCAGTACACACACACACACACACACACACACACACACACACACACACACACACACACACACACACACACACACATACACACAATCTCTCTTTGTTCTCCCCTCCCCCTCTCTCCTTCTCGATCTCCCATTCTATTTTCTCCTTAGTCGCACATAAGAGCAGCTATACATGTATGTCAACTGGATGGATTTCTCATCCTACCCAAATGCAGCTGATGTCACTGTAGAGGGTGAGAGAGGGGGGAGGGGGGGGGGTGTACTGTATATGGGATTCCTCTGGTCTCCACAAACACCCAAACACATTTCTGTCCTTCTAAGCTGCTAGCCTGTGTACTGTACAGAGGTCACAGACATGAGGGGTAGTCGTAAAGGAACACAGTGGCATGAATAAGGCCAACCTGTGACAAGTTAATTCCCGTCACACATCATAGCCCATCACAAACAGTCGCCACCAGGGTTACAGTGCTGATACTAATATGATCCATGGTAATAAGTCTGGTCAAGCTCCCCTGAGAATCTCTGTTGTGCACAGAACACACTTCCTCTACAACCACAGCCCCCCTCTCAAGCTGTCACCTTCTTCCCATGCAGCAGCACTCTTCAATGTCTGTTTACGATGAGAGGGGATGGTTTTGGGGGCTGTTCCAAAAATATGAATATCCAAATAACTCAGTAGCAGTTTACAAACGTGAACGTTAGGTGCTCACTGTGGGCAGAAACAGAGACTGAGAAGCGCCCCCCCTCTCTGGGAGGCGGTCTCTCACGTCTGTCACTCATTCCGAATAGCAGCGAGAGACCTCATTTCCCTGACTAAGTAGCATGTGTAGCATGGCTGTGAGGCAGATTGAAGCCCACTGAGGAATACTGTGCTGAGTCAAGTGGCCCATTGATATGGGAGGGCTATAAGCTGCTTCTGAAAAAATGCATCCTCTAGTGATTCTCTGGGCGAGGCATGAATTTCAAGCATGTGTTACTTCAGCTTGGAAGATCTGTCTTGAGGAGCATGTTAGCTCCGCAAAGCCACAGCCCTCTCTCACAACCTATTACCTACACATAAATATCGCTAATGAATAAAAAGTTCCCATAGGATAAGTCTTCAGAATGGGGACACTGTGCAGTAAGTGGCACAAATCAAGCCTTTACTAGCAACTAATTGGGTTGTATGTCATTATTGAAAGAGGTGCATTAGCAACAGCCTAGAAATGACCTGATTAGGTCTACAAAATGCATGCTCATTAGGTGCAAGTTAACGCTTTGTAGCTGGGACTGGCCTTATTCTAGTGTAAACAATCATGCTGCACATAAGACCATGTCTTTCCTCACCATTTCAGTATAAATGCCATTATTGCATACCTCTACTCCAATCTCGTAATCCGAGCCGTCCAGTAGTGTGACTTTAACTGGGACAGTCTTGGGGCGTTTGGAGGTTTTCTGGGGGGATTTGGAGGCCTTGCTTGGGGTCATATCTGAGCTGTCGTCCATGTCCTCATTGTCATCTGGCACCTTAGTGTCATGATCCTTCAAATACATGATAGAGCTTCAAACATCACCAACATAAACATTCAAATACACAACAAATTGTAGCCCAATGCCTCTTCTCAATGTTGACTATAAATTCTGATTAAAAAAATAATCTGTAATAGACTGTCTTGGAACCAAGTCAAATAAGCATCAATGAGCATCACATCAAATGTTGCATGTAAAGTATAAACAGGTGAGTTGTGTTACTGTTCAAATAGATGTTAAATGTAGAGGTACGTAAATGTAGAGGTACGTAAAAGTAGCGGCCTAGCATATCAATCCAAGACCAGAAGTGACTTTGATGATTAAATGTCAACTATAGAATGATATATAACTGTGAGTTATGCAGCTCCCTCACCTGATTGGTCTTCCTGACATCACCCTCCATTCCACTCTTTATCTCAGCAGCCATACCCTTCTCTGTTGTCATGGTAATGGGTCCAAGTCCTGAAACAATAAATAAACGTGTTCACACATACTCACACAACATGAAGTCAGTAATCTTCTGGCATTCATATCCCAAGACCATCCTCACGTATATTAGCCATAGGTAGTAGATAACCTACACCAAAAACATATTCACACTACACATTCTCAACCCCATTACAGCATCCTCATTCCTTGCACTCAGTTCTGCAACACAGTGACATTTTGTGCAATTACTGGCTGCAAAACTAATATCCAACAATCTAACATCAGATTTCCTACTGAACTGACAGCCACTTTTCACATGTGGGCCAAGGCGTTGTGCAAAGTGCCCAGTCGTCCCTCACTGTAATAGCTGGGTTCAGCCTCCCACAGGAGCACTCTACGTGAAAAGCGCCGGCTTTAGGAGGCTCTCCCTCACGCTAGGAGAAGAGATAGCATAAATTACATCAGCCAGAGAGAGCCCTGCGGAAGACAGCAGAGAGAGAGAGAGAAATAGAGAGAGAAACAGAGAGAGCTGTGGGGAGAGAGAGAGAGAGAGAGAGAGAGAGAGAGAGGAAAAGAGATAGACAGATGAGGCTTGTCATTTGAAGGTGACCACTCCTCGCACTCAGAGAATAATCCGACTTGTACTCTTAAACACTGCTTTCTCTCTCCCTCACGATTAAAAATAGCTGATATTCTTATTAGGCTCTACAGTTCAGGGAAATGAATTCTCTCTGTTTGAGATAAAAGGCTGCAGTTATACTGTACCTTTAATATTAAAAGTGAGCACAGGGTGCCCACTCCAACTTTCTCTTGGCTTCAGCTGATTTTTGAAGATACTGTATGGAATATGACTTTGCCAACACATTTTTCTCCAGTCATGTGTAAAATCCCTGTTTGAGAGAGAGGTCCCTTATGGCAGTGTTTCCAAATTAGTGGGTTGAGGCCCATTTGTCTCTTGGTTACAGCTATAAAGATTAGTTTGGGTTATTTGGCAAGTCAATAACATTTAGATGAGTCACAGCATAACAAAGCTTTACGAGTGAGACAAGCTATGTAAAAAAATTAAATAAAAATACTGTCACAGTAATGGACAACTAAGATGTGGTCCGTGTTGCCATCTTGGCAATAATATCATTGATTCCTCATAGCATATGAATATCAGGTTTGAGCTGTCTCATGCTACATTCTCTGGTCTGGTTATCCTATTTCCAGTATGTACTGTAAGTAAGTACCTATCCCTAGAAAGAGGATAACCACATGATAAAAGACTTAATCATGTCATCATTATTTTCCACTTAAGATGCAGTAGGGATTTCAGTAGCCAGAGGCACTGTTATATTTTTATCATGATTGTCTATGTTCCTTGAGTGTTTGAGTTAAGATCTAGATTACTTTCACTGTACCTGTAGGTCAAATGCACATGTTTATCATACTGTTAGCACAAAAGATGGGTAATTATGCCTTAACGACTGAAATAACCAGACCATACAGTGGATGATTATCTTTTGGTACTTGCTTCAGTTACAATACCATGTATGAGGGCAAACAAGCAAAAAAAAGTGCTACTTTACAAACAAAGTAGCTAACGAGAAGGAGGGATTAGTTGAAAGGACAAGTGAAGCATTGAAACACTTTCAGGAAAACTTTAATTAGAGAGGAACAAAATTGTTTTTTTTAATTCAGTCTAATTGCGGCACGCTTGTAAACAGATGATGGATAATGTGGCATTAGTCACCAAAGAGCGAGAAGGAAGCCTAGATTAAAATTTCCCACAGCCAGCTGTCTGTCTATCTGCTATCTGGATTTACCGCTTGAGAGCCTCGGACAGAACATTTCTCAACTTTAGGGACAGGGGAGCCTATACTATGTGCCTAATCAGAGACAATCAAAGACAAATATAAACAGGCTCTTGAGAGGGTGCAGGAGTCACACAAGCAATACCTCCCTTGATTCAAAAGCTTACAATATTGATGGACAGAGGGTTGGATAGGCTTGTATCTCCACAAATGGCTATCCACCAATAACCTTGCTTTATTCTAAAATATTCTAAAGACACTGTAAGATTTCAGACTCCACTGCTAGTGCACTGCATGTCAGGCCTGAGCAGTTTTACCATGTTTCTGCATTCAGACTATGTCAGATGCTGACAAGAGAAGCAGCGTATTTCCATGAACAGACCCCTGATTCAGAAAGTATTTCTGGTGCCAAACACTACATTAATGCTACTTGGTATTTGCATGGAGTGTATATGTTTGTTTTTTTGTGCAAGTAACCTCGATGACACCTATTCATAAAAAATGTTTGCGGGCTGCCGCCATCTGAAATGAGACTGTGAACACATAACATAGTCAGTACGTGTGACAGTAAGGAATATATATATATAATTTTTTTTTAGGGCATTTCTGCTTTATTGGGATAGAGGCAGTAGAGATTGACAGGAAGGATGGGATGACATGCAAGATATGTCAAAGGTCGGAATCAAACCAGGAACCTTACAATTATGTGGTATGCGCATTAGTGTGCTAAGCCACAAAGTACCCCAAATAAGGAATATATTTTAATGGTGCAAAAACCTGTCTTAGCGCAAATGTGGGGCTGGCGCTAGGGGCTGTGTCTGAAATATTTCAGCTATTTTCACAGCCAACAGCGCAACTGATGGCACTTGACCTGCTCATTGTCGTGAACACACCTCTTTTACCGCTACTGAGTGCAGATAAGACAGCGCCCCAGCGCTGTCGTAAATCCACCTGTTACTGCTGAAACAAATTGCTAATAGGTTTGTTTTGCGCTGGCTAAAAATACAGCCCTAAATGTGTGCACATGAGTATGATGTCATATCTTGTCTGGAGTTCTGTCTTCACCACTTACACAGAAGGCATATCCCTGTGTTCTAATCCCTTATAATTGTATCCTGCTGGTACAGACCATTTTAAATCTCCTTCAATTTAATAGTCTCCAATCAATACCTTCTCCAAGGAGAATTGGACTTGGAAGTTGATCAGTGGCAGAACCATGTGCTCATTTCACACGTTAAGATGGTGGGGCCAATCAATTCTTTAACTGCAATTCAATCACTCAGGCTCCACGTCTGTTCTGGTCACTGCACACCTAATCATCAGGATAGGGTAGATAATAGGTATGCGGGTGCTTAGGTGATTTGACAGCTTGTGTCTTCAAAGAAGCCCTCTGTTATTAATGTATATTTTTTTGCAAGATTTCTCGTAGACATTTTGTTGGTGAAATTGAAAGGGGTCCAGTCTGTAACAAAGCCTCCATGGAAGTGTAATAGTTTATAGCCAAACAAAAATTTCTCAATGTACCAATGAGGAAAATAATTGGTTCGAAGATAATGAGGGGTATTCACAATTTATCCTCAATTGACCGAGGTTAATTCCTCTGTTCAACAAACTCAGAATAAAAAACAATTGTTTATTTGTGTACTTTGTTGATACAACAGGACTAAGCAGTCAGCATGTTCCAATCCATTGCATTGCATCATCGGATGCATTTCTAAATTGGATTGTGCACAAACAAGTGGTCAATTTATCCTGGCAGTTGAATTTCAAGAACAAACCCGTACGTTTCTGGCTCAATATTGTTTATATGCCTATATAAAGCTATATTTTGTGGCAGCAGTCAATGCAGCTTTACCTCTTGACATAAAAATGCAGTGATGTGATTATAGTGTCCTGTTAAGATGACAACTATTCATGGATAAAATGCTAGATCATTGCTCAAGGTACAGGTATCTCTGTAGAATGTACTGTAACACTAGGGGTTAGCCAATAGATTACAATGTCGTCTTGAATTATAGGCAACCAAAATGATGCCAGGTTGGTATCATTCTACATAGCCTATTAATCCACAGCATATGTGGTACCACATACCAATTAATACTGATGAGTAGATGGGATTTACGTTAAAACAGTTAGCTCCGGCCACACACTTGCATTGGTCAGTCTTGCATTTCAGCTGTGCCGGAAACTGCAATAACAGCACGGCCACCAAATTACATTTGTTGAAGAAATATATATCACTACACCCACTCTCTCTTGTTTGACAGTGCCAAATTTACTTAGCAACCTTTCCGACAGCATCAGTTCATTTGGTAAGGGAGAAGGGCATGACTTACTTCACCTCCTGATGGTCAGTGACTGCCCAACACACACCAAACCAGACGATATGGGAAATCCAACATCAATATTTGTTTTAACACCAAGACAGAGTAGGCATAGTGGAGTTTAAGGTGAGACGTAAAAGTGATAAGTGTAACTTATGGCAAGCCTGACTGCAACCTTCCAAAAGAGTGGATAACATCTTCAAAGCACACAATTACTAAAAGTCAAAATAATTAACCTAGCCACAACCCTCCTTGATCGGAGGACCTAAGAACTTTGCTGTATTTGTTTTGAAAGATTTTGCATATATATTTTATCAACAAGGTACTAGCCCAAAGACTATTGATGTGTGAGACAAAACACTGTACAAGATAGCAACATTTTTGCAGATCACAAAGCAGTCATTGAAAAGCCTATGAGCAGACTGTTTTGGATCTTTAAATAGAACACATAACAAATCTGGCCACAGATATTGTCCCATGAAGCTAAATCCAGGTCTGATGTCGTTGACCGTGGTGCACACACACACAATTCTATAAGTCCTATCATGGTGCCATCCCTGTCAATCAAAGACTCTCCATAATGGCTTTCAACCACCTCATGTCTGTCTATCTCTCAGATGACCTCCCCTCTCCTCACAGTTTCACTGTCAGAGCTTACAAAAAAATCACTAACGAACATCAGACGATAACAGGCGATCACTGAGAAGATATCCCAGTATCAATGACGGACTTTGGAACCTGCTGTAATGGATGGATCCCTTACTCCTACTGCAGAACAGTGGAAACTAAACACAAACTGTAGATGGTACAAAAGGCACATCGATGGCAGCTTGCTTAGATAAATGCCCAGATTGTAACGGAAATGATGGGGGATCATATGCGGTAGAATGATGGCCATGATACACCATTCATCAAGGTCTGACTGTGCCCATTTGTCTTCACGCCACCCCCCATCACTGAGCCCATGCCAATTTGCAGGCCCTAAAAATGGATACGTGCTAGGGCGGGTCTCCATAGCCCCGGGCCCTATCCTTCATCTGAACGGCAGATGGGCAGGAGGAATCCATCAAACATGGCGGCCTAAACAATGTCACAGCAGAGGGAAAGTAACGGGGAAAACAGCATGCAGACTCAGGTCATCAAACACAGTTTGTCGTCAACATATCAGCAGATACATACAGTAGGTCAGAGTTTAAAAGGTTCATGGTTGAGCGACTTGGTTGAGGCTAATCATTACAGGAGCATCTCTGTCATTTTAGTCTGGTGCGAATCTGCAATGTCAGTCATTTTTACGGACTGTGTGCGACCACAATTGTAATAATTCCGGCCTCTTTCTCGCTGTGTTTTGGCTTGTAAAAATATGATCACAACAAATTTGCAATAGGCTACATGGTGCGACATCTGTCCACTTCACTGATCATCAGAGACGAGGGAGGGGGTAGACAATCAACAGTATCATTGCCCATGGTGTGTGGCCTGCAATTATTCTGGATGACATTTGCTGATAGTTGTGTGGCTGGTATAGGCCGACTGTGATCAGTGAAAGTAAGCTGTCATGATGACATACTGTTAATCATATTATTCTGTAGGCTATTATATATAAAATGTACAAATGTTAATCTGTACACAAATTATAATTTCCTATGGCAAGAGATGAAATTCAAATGCTGATTACAATCCAGGCCCAGTCCTCCCCTAGAACAGTATAGTTCTATTTTGTTAATTCCTGCATAGAAGATTGTCTTGCAAACATTGATTTTACTGTTGCAAAATGTTGCATATTTGAACTGTAATCAATCACGAAAATAATAAAATGGTTCATTTCTATATTTCAAATAAATGTTTAGGCTACACAGCTTGGAAGT
The DNA here is from genome assembly GCF_951799395.1 of Argentina silus. Classification (NCBI taxonomy): domain Eukaryota; kingdom Metazoa; phylum Chordata; class Actinopteri; order Argentiniformes; family Argentinidae; genus Argentina; species Argentina silus. The sequence goes on from NC_139662.1 coordinate 5,525,822, forward strand.
GCAGGCTTTAGCACTTAGAGTAGCAGTTAGAGTAGCCTAACCGGTGTGATATCTACCAGAGCGCAAGTTGGTATCGATATATTAAGGAGTGAGCTAAGATATTGGTACTTATGTTCTCTATGGCAACTGTAGCATAATACGTAACATAGCCTAGTGAGGCTATATTAACAAGTTCACGGCCTAATAGACCCCTTAGCCTCATTAGACAGATCATAGAACAACAAAGAGACTACAGTTCCCTCTGCTCCAGAACTCGGCCGTCACGATAAACCTACTGAATATAACAGGCTAAAATATGACAACTAATAATTTTCCATAGAACTTTCATCTTTCAACTATGGGGAAATGCAAATGATCACAATCACTGTAAACTGTTGTGGAGACGAGTGGATTATGCAAAATGAATACAATATTTAATATCATTATATTTTGTCATCACCTGATATTTCTGAGCCACTGTTGTGGGCTTGATGATGATATCACAATGATGATGATAATTAGTAAACATTCTATTAAGAGAAATAAAGAAATTGCAAAGACAGAACTTTCTCTAATTGAATTCCCAATTTTGAAAATAAATATGCCACCTAAAACCAAGGTTTTACCAACGCTGGTAAAATGATATTTTCGCTGCCGCCCATGCCTCAGATGCCAACGAATGCCGACGTCTTACCGACGCTCACAAAACGTTGGCTTTCCACTGCCGCTTTCCACTTCCACTGGCATGCTAATGGATGCCAATGTTGGCAAAACACATGCTTGCTATCTGGGCATGTCTCTTAATCCGCACCGTGGCCATTGTTAACAAATCAATGGGCATCTTTAATGGGCAGCAATCTACAGTACCAGAGTGGGGGAAGGTAAGGAGGGAATTTGTCTACTTAGTTCCTAACTTTCCTAAAAGTTCCTAACTTTACTCTGTAATCCATAGGTTGCATTGTCAAAGCTGATTCACACTTATTCATGTCAAAATACTGCTAAAACATGTCCTTGTCCTTGCTGCCCATATCAGAGCCCTTAGGTAGAGAGAATGGGTGATTACTACAATAAATGGTATGAAAGTAGACATTGATATTTGAAAAACACCAGTTGGTCCCAGTAAAGATTACTTGTCCACTCTCTCACACACACACACACACGCACACACGCACACACTCACACACACACACACACACACACACACACACACACACACACTCTCATTCTCATTCTCACACTCTTATATCTGTTTTGTCTTATGGTTTGTCTGATGTATTGGGTTGCTTCTTTGTTCTGTTTTGTTTTTATTTTAATTTAATTTAATTAATAATTAATTAAATTAATTATTGTATTTTATTTTATATTCTATATTATCTGGAACTGTTTAATTATACAACTCAACATGTATGATTTCTTGTCTGTTTGCTTTGATTTCTCTGTCTTAACCGGATGTATTGAACTGTAGCCAGGACCGTGGCTATGTCTGCATGCAAACATAGCCACGGCCCAGTAAGTCAATGTTCACAACTGAAAGAGGGTGATTTTGAGGGAGGTAAAAGGACACTTTGACTCACAGACAAAGTCTAGCTCTCCACAGAACTTCCTCTTTATTTCCAGAACTGTCTTCTATCCATGATTCCAATCGATTGGCAATGTGGACGATACACAAAATTGATAATGGTCTCTTGCTCCTTCTCTTTTGTGTAAAATGATCTGTGTTGAGAGGGTGTCTCTGTCTGTCAGTTCCAGTGGGGGATTGGACAGAGTGAGAGGCCTAATAGCTTTTTTGGTGCTTTTTGCCTATTAATCTGTCTCTGTGGTGTCTTTGATCATCAGACACAAGAACTTAAGTGTGTATTGTCACAGTTCTTCACAATGGGCCACTGCAGAGACTTCTGATTTACCATAATATGGTGCCAGCATAAGACCAGAGGCATTCTGGGAAAACCAGTACTACTGTATATGACTGAGAAAAGTGAGGTTGAGTTTGGGAGATTTGTTTTTTCTCAGGCTATGTATTACTGCTACAGCTGTTACTATTGACTACTGACTACTATGACTACTACTACAATTATTTCTGCTGCTGGTGTAAGTATTACATTGTGCAGTTGCCATTCAGTAACACGTGCTACTACTGTTAATACTACTACTACTACTGCTACTACTACTACTAATCATAATAATAATAATAATAATAATACCTGATGCAGCAACAACTACTACCACTATCCATTACAATCACTATCAATTATGATGATAATAACATAATGTAGTACACCAATATTGCAACATACTGTCAGGGGAAGGTATTAGCAAACATTAGTATTGGCAACAACAATTAGCAAACAAAAACACTAAAAGCACTTTTGTCGATGTTCAGGTTGCAAATCTCGGTTGTATGCCCACTCACCAACCCCAACCTACCACCAAGCCAATCTTCCTTTTGTATCCCTCTGCCTGATACGTGCATGTACATACATACTTAGCCAGTAAGTACTATCATGTGCAGGCGCATGTATCCTAGTGACTGGCCTGCCACCAACATACCATTAAGAGAAAGACCTCAATCCACATGTTCATAAAGCCGACCCTACTTAGTCTCAAATGTTAAACAATCACAGGGCCTGCCTCATACAACCTACTGTAGACTGTTTAGTATGCTGGTCCATCCATTATTGCAGCCGTATTAATCAGAACTTGTATTCTAAGAGAGTTTATGGCTGTCCATCAATCAATGCTGAGCGGGGGTTAGCTCCAGCTACCATGATAGGGGTGGGGGTTGGGGAATGGAGCTGTGACATGTCCTTGATGAGGGGGGGATGACGCAAACACACACACACACACACACACACACACATCGCAAACCTTTGTCACTCAGCACTCTTGAAAGCACACCCCTAGTACAACTGGTAAGTCTTCTGCAACTCGTATCATGCGACAACATGACATCAATTATATCATATAAATGAGGCTGCAAGCCCATCCCTCCTGAAAGAGAGAGAGAGCGAGCAGGGCCAGAGGGTTTTGCACTACATTGCATAGGTCAACACAGAACATGCACTGTACCACAGGAGGAAAAATTGTAGTGATGTACACATTGCCCTGTACATGGAAACATTTGAATACTTCTAAGATGCATCCTTCCTCACCTCATGGAGGTTCCCTGAGCCGTAGTGACAAGACATAACAAATGTAGGTGAGAGCGCTACAATGGAATCCTTGCCTTCACATACCCAAATATCCACCTCACTGACATCTTCACAGAAAAAGGAGGAAAATAGCCTATGCAGTTTACATTCATACAAGGCCAATGTCAAGCAAATACTCCACTTGATCAAACAAAAGGAAACACAGATGTGGAATCATTCAACAAGCATAGCCCATCTGACCCATAGGGGATATCTACTGTATTAATCAGTTAATTTAAAGGCGGAATTATACTGTGCCATTCTATACCATTTTACGACCTTGTGGCTATTATTGAGGCAGGGGTCACATTCTGGATATGTCAGCATGGGATAGTGGCACTACTGGTCGATGACTGTGAGAATTCCAATGACCTCTCATTATTGCCATGCCAACCATTCCAAAGCATCCCATACATATTTGCATCAACAACCAATATGTCTGGGAGTGTTTGTGGTAACTACTCTAATTGGAACCAACGATGAACCCATCTATGGATCTAGGCATGGATCATTTAACACTACTTATATACAATTCCCAGAGTGCATTATGACTTAAGTCCAACAACGATAGTCCTGTTTTATCAACCTGATAAAGTAATCTCTCATGAGTCCCCAACATAATTCTGTCCTTGCCAAAAGTATGTGTGAGTTTGTGTGTATTCTCTCTTGCTCTCTTTTTCTTAATATCGCTCTCCCTCCACACTCTCATTGTCATTCTCTTGTCACTCTCATGAAGCCAATCACAAAATGTTCAAACTCCACACAATGGCAGGCTTTGCTTGGAGAGTCAATCATATGGGTGAAGAAAGGCATACTTTCACATTATTTTATCAATGACAAAAAAAATGACAGTCCACGAGGCCTGCTACACAGTTTGTTTGTCAACGTAGAGAGAGGAACGCCTTGTTAAAGAGGCAGTTACCATGGTAACTCCAGCCTAACATAATCTCACATTGTGTTGTTGGTTGACGCACATTTGCTGTGTAGAGTGGGAGGGAAACATCATATGGATGGCACTGTACTTTTCTCCATGGACTACAGGTGGACGCAGCCACACTGCTAAAATAGTGAGCAGAGTGGCAGAAGGTGGCATAGAAAAGTGTATTATAATGCCTCATATTTCTTAAGCATAAAAGCTTTGTTTAGTGCTGTAATAGATATGTGTGTATACAGGCAGTTAAGGTTGTTTCTTGAGTTAAGGTTGTTTCTTAAGCAGTAACTGCCGTAGAAGTCACTCATCAAATGTTTGACACTGTAACTGCAAAGGCTCAAATTATATCGGTCTAGACACTGCCTGTGCTCAGAATGTGCCTCTGTGGTGCCTGAAGACTTGGTCCCTCTCCACACACACACACACACACACACACACACACACACACACACACACACCAACAATGTACACTGAAATAGTGGCCGTAACAATGTTACTCTCCCCCCCAGGGTCCATGTGCAAGTGACAGATTGTACAGAAAAGGTTATACCTCAACTGAAGGTGTAAACATGGGACTCTTGTAAGTTGTAACATTTACCTCAATCTTAAAAGGTCCTTAATACTTTCAATTGACAGTTAACTTGGGTGTGTGTTATACTGTATGTTACTATTGGGAGACATTTGCCCCATCCGTGTGACATAAATAGACAATACCATTTTCACAAGAAAACTATCCCCATGAACCACCTTGACAGTTCATATCAGAAAAATACTACTGTAGATAGGAATGTTGCAAATATGTTCAGACTGTATCACGTTCTGTCAATAGATTTTTTGGCTAAAATGAGAGGATGTGTGTGTCAAACCTGGGGAAACCTTAAGACCACATCATCACACTGAGCTTAAGTCTAGTCTTCAGTCTAGTCTTCACCAAACCACCAACCAGATACTCCTCTTTTACAGAGGAATAATACCAGAGAAGGCATACAGTTGCACAGGAGAATCAGACTTCATAGTGCAGAGCTCAGTGCATAAAGAGACTAGTACAATACAATCCAGGGAAGCAGACACTAGAGGGAGTGAAGGAGAGGAGAGAAGCTTGACCCCCACTGAACAGTCCCAAAATAGGGGATAAAGAAATGAGGCAAACCGGGCTTCAGTTGCTGTGTTAGTGATAATGGAGTAGCACATTCAACACACACACACACACACACACACACACACACACACACACACACACACACACACACACACACACACACACACACACACACTGTGTGGAATACACTGAGTTAGCCACAGGCGGAGAGGATCCAGACACTCAGTAAGAAGTAGGCCTGTGCTGGGACAATAGAGGAGGCGTGTGAGTGTGAGTAGGTAGATGGTTAGCTCAGTCAGATGTATTTTCCAGAACAGATCACCATTTCTGTAATAGCAACTGTACTGCACTGACTTGTCTCAGTGTTGAAATACTGTAAAGGTCAATGGAATGAATGGATGACGATGATTAAAGGGTCAGGCTTTACTAAAAAAATTGTTCTTATACCCTTAAATCGTCATTCAATAATATCAACTTTAACCAGGATTCATTCCTTCTACTGTACCTAGGCTGGTATTCAATCAATTCTGTCAGTGTCTTTGCTAACACAACAATAATTATGTCCATTAACATTACTCCAAATGGAAGCATACCTCTGAGAGTCTAGCTGTCTTTTTCTTGTGCTGAAACATTCTGTAATACTACTTGAATGAGGGAAAAGGGGTATGTTTGTATGCTACAGAGGCAATGCAGGTTTGATTACATTGAACTCTTAGGCTTGGTAAGACTGTACAGGGGGGCTTTTAAATTGACACTTACAGTACCCTCTCCTCTTGTGGCTTATTCAGTATATTCACTTGGGCATCATTGTGATAAAGTGGACTCTATCACTCTTCACCTCTCACAGGTAATGTGTGGTGAGCATTCTGGTGCAAAAATGGCTGTCATGCTAGGTGGGTATGTCTATACTATAAAAAGTGCATTGAGACCTTGTGAAAAGCACTATAGGCCTAAACAGTATTTCAATTCATCTTTACTGAATTGAACATATAAACCAAACCATAATTTCACTTGAAGCAACCACAACCTCAATGTTTAAAATATAGGAGACCTGGTTGAACGATTTAAGTGAGCATGATAATTTACACACTAATTTATCCAAGGGAGCGTGATTGCCCCCTTGGCCACACCCGCACCCGTACTTCCAATTATCTTGGAAAATCAGACTGGTAGCAACAGCTCTAATAACACATAGAAGGGGGAAGCGCAAACCTGATTGTTCAGTTCTGTGTATCACCTATGGCATATCAGTTTGATATGTCCAATCCACATATTATAGCATACAATATGTCGCTCATTAGAAACACACAATATATGCTGCTCTGGATAACGGATAATTGACCAAAACTACACCTGCCGCTTGCGACGTAATAACGCATTGTCGCGCGGTTGTACAGTAACCGCTACCGGTACACTATCCGCACAAAATCGTGAAAAAGTATAGCCTATTGCTGTATTACTGTAGCATAGGCTGTATGATTCAACTAATTAATTAAACAGCCGACCGGCCATATCGTAGGATTTAAGCTATGGCAACACCCTGTCCACCTCCTATTACACCGGCTGTGGCACAAAACGGTAGCCTCTTTACACTGTTTTGTGCAAAGCTGCAATGGCATTCCACAAATAATAGGCGGCTTGAACGCTTTGGTGTCGGCTGGAGTTTTACCATCCCAATTCGGTTACACAATGTCACGTCCATACAAGCCAGCTCACATAGCCTACAGCAGCCTATACTGTATGAAATGATGCTTAGGCTACACCTGTAACACCCATTATAACAGCTAGAGAATGCAGAAAAATTACAATGTGCGCTACCTGTCCTGTCAGGTCCGGCTGTCAGTTTTCAGTCCAGATTTGTACCATAGAGGTTACAGGCCAGAGAAGCAACGCAACACCGAAGCCGCCACCGCCCCGGAGCTTCTTTTCCCCGTCACGGGAGATGGCCCGAGAGAATAGATGGGAGGCAAAGGCACGACCGGGAAGAATGGTTTCCCGAGAAGGAGAGATGGAGGGGCGTTTCGTGGTTCAAGGGAACTCCCAGCGTCGTGCGTGATGCGTGGACAACGAGCATCTGTGGACACCACTTGCGGAATTATGTCGGATTTTAAGATATTAGTTGCAGATGTCCCCAAATGTATTCAATCAATAAGGTGAAATTGTGTTACTGGGAATCAACTTGAAGGTGTAATTGATGAACGAAAGTCCAGCATTCAGGTAAAGACGGGCAGATTTTTGTGTTGTAACATTTTAAATGGGCACTAATAGGCTATTTGAGGTAGGCCTGCATGCCTACATTCAATTCAAAGACACTGAATTGGTTTTGAGACGAACCCATACAAAACATGACCATATCCATATCAATAATTTGTATTATGCTAACTACTAAATTATGACATTGTCTTCCCGATATGTCTTGGTTTTGCTGCAAAAGCGTCTTGCTTTTTCATGGACACTGACAGACTAGTGTGCTCCCCTACTCTACAAAGGAACCCAGAGTCAAGTTATTTTCCAGTGTGCTGAGCTGTGGGGTCTACCTAATCATTCTGCCCTGGTAATTTGGTCCAACTAGCCCAGATGTCTTAACAAGGCAATAAAGAACAATACAGTAGTCTGCACCCTGCCAATGCTCCTGCAGACCTCATCTGTATAGTTGTCAGTTACAGACATGCATTTTTGATGCATAGACACTAATGGCAAATCAATGAGCTTCACTCTGTGTAAAACAAATGACTAATCCTATTGATTAAGCAGTGGGGTATATGGATAGGTGTATCATAACAATTACTCTCAAAAGGGATATAATGGATTATGCAGTTTGGTTTAACAAGCTGTGGGGTATTAAGGCTTATACACTTTTTTATTTAGTTAAGTTCATCTGAGATAAACTAGCAGTTATGTTGGCTTGTAGCTGCAATTCATTGTTATGTTATGGTAATTTCACAGTTCATATTGTTTAATTCAAATCATACATTAGATTGAATACCATATCTCAGCTCTCAACCAAGCATCAAGCTGACCTTGCTTCTCAAGCATTTGATTTACACCATATTTCTTCACCCCTCTATCAATCACTTCATATATAAATAACAATTGGCATGTGCTGCATAGTCAACAGCGCTGAGTTATAGAAAGCTAAGTGGGTGATGTATTGTACTGGGTGACTCATAGAAAGTTTGTTTAATGAATGCCCTCCTTGGCTTTCATGCACAAGTGTTCTGATGCAATTATGCCTACAGATAATCAGTTCCAGTCATGGTTCAATGGTTGTCTTTCTGTTGCACAGAACATATGCATATTAGCACAACTGAACATAATTTTGGATTGGTAACTATGTGTCTTTTGAAATGTATGAGCCTGACGAAGACCACCTTGAAGAATATATGTTGGCCTTTGTTCAAATACTCATAAATGCCCAGCTTTACAATCATCAACCTCCTTCAAGGATCTGAAGGCTGGGTGAAAGCAATATGGCGGAGTGCAGAGAAACCTTTGCTATTGCCCAACTTGGCATCTTTGGTTTTGTGGAAACCATGACAAACCATGTGGAAACCATGACACAAATATTTTTTTGTCTTACAGACAAATACATATTTCAGTCTTCTGTTTGATCTTATGTCCACATGGTGGCAGTAATCTTCCATCCTTTTCTATCATAGTCTCCCATCAGGTGCGGTTTCTGCACAGCTTTTGATCCAATCACAATTTCCAATGTTTTTGAGGGTTTCAAATGTTTCTCCTTTTAAGGCCACAATATGTACATTACATTACAATAAATGTTGTGCCCTATCATTTGTTTTGGTATACAGCTGGGGGATGGGGCTGGGGAAATGTAATCCCTCTCAAATTCATAGACTTCTAGAATGCTATGAATGAAAGTTTATGACATCCACATGATCACTGTAAACATATTTTACAGCAATACATTGTTTATGTTTTTGTGTTTGTAAATGTGCATATTTGAAATTGGTTTGCAACAGTCAGATACATCTCTCCACTATACTTGTAGTCTAATTATTAGTGAACAACATTGAGAAATGAGGTTATGCCCACAACTCTGTAACTATCTCAGATTTAAAATAAAAGAATATCTTTATAAATAAATGTTTCTCAATTCTTCCTTCTCTCAAGCTCACTAAAATAAACTAGCAAGAAGACCTCTAGTGCTACACTGGCTTTAGTAAGTAGGATTAAAACACCATATCTTCTACTTCTGTGTGTGTGTGTGTGTGTGAGTGAGTGTGTGCGTGCGTGCATGTGTGCAGAAGGGGGTTGTTATGGTCCTCCCGAAGTCCCCACTGACCACTTAAGAGTTCTATAACTAAGATGTAATCAATCAAACCCCAGTGAACACACACACACACACACACACACACACACACACACACACACACACACACACACACACACACACACACACAAACACATAAACACATACACACATACACACAAACACAACAGGAGTGGGCCTTGTTGTCATAAGTATTCCATTGGCCTTAGAAGGTATGACATGATAACCTCTCAATATTTTGTTCCTTACAAGTGTCATTCCAGACCTATCAGCAGCTCCTCCCTTTTCTGACATGGCCTTTGACCCTCAGACTGATCTGTAACTGTGACGTGTTCTTGTGCCCTCTGACCCTCTAGCTAATAAGTCTCATCTGGATTGTCACATGGCTCTTCTGGGTAGCCTTTCATGGTGGATCAGATGCTTCCCCCAGTGCCTCTTGACATGTGATTTAACTCCTAACCCATGTGATAACAATCAAAGGTTAGAATAACCGTAGGAATGTGTCCCACCTCAATGTGACCTCTCTGATGCATATAAATTTACACCTGCCATGACCCTGCCATGACAGCCAATGCTACAGAGAAGCATTGAGTCAATGTAAAGCTTGAGCCGCTGATATAAGAAACAGAAGAATTGAAGAATGCTTTAATTGAATTAGGTAGTTCTCAAGCAGTTTCTTTACAAAAGCCCCTTGGAGGACCATTTGCTGTGCATTTGTAATTTAATTTCATTGGCCTATTGAGAACCATGTCTCCTTCTATACCACAATGCACTCTGATATTAGCCGTTAGCAGCCTTACCCAAAAATGCTAAACGTCCTGCCTCTTGGATGCACCCTCTTTGAAGACATACTCATACCTGCCTGAGACCTGAAGACAGATGTCAGCTTCCTAAGCTAAAGCCTAGCCATGAGCTCAGGAAGCTGACACCTGTCTTCAGGTCTCAGACAGGGTTACATGTGAATGTTTTTAATGGACTGGTAATCATTTAAAATGGAGAAAATTTGATCTATAAATATGAAAATCACTCTCCCTGAATGCTTGGGGGAAAAAAACGTTACCCTCCCTCTATAAAAAATACTGATTAAAACATAAAGTAGACAGCAGAGCACATGGCTAAGCAATTTGGATTGCACCAAGGTTGCCATGGGTAGATTGCTCAGGGGTGTTTCTATTCCAGTACTTGTAGTGTGCAGCAAGTTTGGTGGTGCACTCAGTGTATGCAAGCATGTTTGTAGTTTACGGTGTGCCAATGTAAGCAAATAAACAAAATAATCTAATGAACATGTTATTAGCTAATTTACATGCCACAACCTGTGGTACACTTTATCAAGCTATCTGAAATACATTTACCACAGACCCCAACCATTTCTAACCAACTTTCTCCATGCAGCGTTTCTGTAGCGAACCACAGAGCAGCTTGTAGTGCCCTAGAGAGGGAAAGTGTTGGGTCATTTAGGTAGCGTCAAGACTGCAGTGTCAGTTTACCAGCCAGAAGAGGGTCAAGCAGTTCCCCTTTACAGTCAATGCCCATTATTGACATGTCCTTTGCCAGGATTGACATGAACATTGTAGGTCCCTTAAGAGAACATAGTCAGGTCACAGATTCATTCTAGTAATATGTGACTATGCTACCCATTATCCGGTGGCTTTTCCCCTCTGTAGGATTACAGCCAGGGCCATAGCTCATGTTATCCTGCCATTCTTCTCTAGGGTAAACTTCCCTTCAGAGATAGTTATAGACCAAAGCACAGCTTTTCTGTCTAAGACAGTCAGGTGTATAAGCTGCTTGGTATCAAAGGTATATGGGCCACTTCCTACCACCCCAGACCGTCGGTCTGTTGGAGCGCTATAACCAGACATTGAAAAGCATGTTGAAAAAATGTGTGTATGCAAATGGTAAGGATTGGGACCGCTGGTTGCCCTACAATTTACTTTTAAATTGTGATGACCCACCTTTTGCAGAGGTTATCTGCCAACGGTTTGGATCAGCTGGTCTGTAATTGGTATATTAATAAAGGTGTTCCGCAAGGTTCGATTCTGTTTACCATTTATATAAATAATGATGGTTTGTCCTTTAACAATTGTAAATTACATATTTATGCTGATAATACTGTTGGTCCTGTGCCCCCTTATCTCAACAGGCCATTATTGACCTTCAGCATGGTTTTAAACTTATCCACTTGTTGATCTCAAGCTGGTGCTGAATGAGGACAAAAGTTTATATTTTTCTCTAGATTGGTAATATTGATTACAGTGATCTGCATATTTGTAAGGGAGCCCAACAAGTCCCTCATTATAAATAACTGGGTATCTGGATTGATGATAAACTGTCCTTTAAAACACATGTTGAAAAACCTATCAAGAATTTGACAGTTAAAATGTTTTTTTGGTATAGAAATAAGTCCTGCTTCCCTTTGAGAAAAAGAGGAAGATTGTCCAGGCGACGCTCCTCCTTGTCGTCGACGATGGTGACATGATTTACACGGTCGCCTCAGTACTTAAACCACTAGACTCGGTTTATCACTCTGCTCTGCCGTTCATTGTCTTTTGTATCAGTCTGTGGGTTGGGAGTGTTTGACTTTGAGAAGCGTTCTTTTAAAACTCACATTTCACCTCACATCATTGCTGTCATGGCGACCTAGTGGTGATCAGACACACTCTCAGAGCTTGCTGCTTTTTAATGTCCCACGGGTGTCCACAGAATTAGGGAAAAAATTACTTTTAGCAACTGTGCTCCACTTGGAACAATCTTCCTCACACAGTTGTCCTTGGTTAGGGATCAGCTCACAGACGCATGTTCTTGTTTTGATTAATTATTGTATGTATTTTGTATTTTGCAGTGTTGTACTGTATATTCAATGTGTTGCTTTGTAATAAAGAGATAAGATCCTTTCTAGATTTGTGCCCAACTTTTCCACATGGGCTGCCCCTTCAAGTGACAATCAGGAAAGCCAGCCCAAGTGGAATGGGAAGAAAAGCACGAGAAAGCCTTAACCTGAATGGCACTTTGCAATTATCCTGTTGTGCAGAGCCAGAATTTAAGCAGTCATTCACAGTTCAGACAGACGCGTCTGGAGTTGGCCTTGGGGCCGACCTCCTCCAAGGTGATGATGGTCAGCTGACCCCTATGGCGTATGTGAGCCAAAGGTTTGTGGCCAACAAGAGAGACTCGTTACTCTGCTATGAACTTGAATGTTGGCAGTAAAGTGGGGTTTGACATTTTCAAGTATTACCTGCTCTGACGGGAGTTTACCGTTGAGACTGACCACCGAGCCCTCCAGTGGCTTGGCAAGATGAGGGACTCAAATGATTGAATCTTGAGATGGGTGCTAGAGCTGGAGATGGGTGCTAGAGCTGGAGATGGGTAAAATACAGTGCAGGGAAGCTGAACAGACTTTCTTTCTTGTCATCCAGGTGTCAAGCTTTCCACTATGCCTGTTACCCCCTGCCAAAAATCTAATATTCTCACAACCCTGCAGTGCGCTGATTATTTGTGCTCATTGTAAATAATGACAAAGTATTACGGTGCATAATCATGTTCCCTATTATTTAAAGTTATTGCACATCCATATATTGTGGTTGCTAGACAATTATAGTGCAGTTGTGTTTGCTAATTTAACAAATTCTCACTTCCTTGTTGAGGAGTAAAAGAGTGTTTGCACTTCTGCATACTCCCATTTCTGGAGTGGCATGGATGCTACTATGCTACAGTATGTGCCTGTTAGATCAATTATGCTTGCTGTTAATGCTGCAGTACAGAACTGAAATCTGAAAGAGAGATACAGTATAATGTATTACCTGCATTTCCGGGGTATAGTCCTAACCATACTTACCTGCAGTTGTGTAGTCCAGTCGGGGTCTGATTATGTCGGGCGTCTATTATGTCTATAACTTCTAAGGTGGTGGTGGTAAGTTTATTTAGCTTTAGTTAGGATTTTAAGCAAGGTGTTATCTCTTCATTAACAGTAATGACTATCATTATGGTCTAATGTAAACACCAGCCTGTTGTTGCAGGAAGGTAAGGTTCCGTTACAGTCTATACATCAGCATAGCCTTCAGCATGGACATTCAGCAGGCATATTAGGTTGGGACAACTTCATTTCAACAGAGTACCTACTGTACAGCGTACTTTATCAGCATCAAGTTATGTATATAATAGACGTCCGCGTCTATCGCTCTGTCGCGTATTGCCAGAAGTCTCATCCATTGACAATGAATACTGGTCCCTTTGTGGCTTCACGTCACTCCCTGTGTGTAACCCCACACCTACGACAAGTCGCAAATCTAGTCTCCTGCTGATCAACAATACGCATACACGATAAACAGGTCAATGCCGACACAATACCAGTGGTATTTAACAGGCTATCTAGCTAGCTAGCTATTTAAAAAGCAAAATGTATTGTTTTTTAAATAAATAAAGCACAATTTAGTCATTTTGACGCTCCCCCAGATTTCTCCATGTACCCCTCATTATAAATTGCGATCACTCCCTAACTAACTGGCAATGGAATGTAAGAATACTTGTTGAAGCTAAGCATGCCTAAGTTGCATTGTTGGACATTTGGGTGTCCCTGCATCATTTCACTGAATGCAGCATGGCCAGACTGAAGTCAATTTTGACCCCAAACTGTTGTTATGATCCCAAACGATGAAAGCTCTGTATGCAGATGGAGAGAGGAAATCTAATAAACGTGAATTATTTAATGGGTCAGTCGGAATACACACATTTGAATCCATGTCTTATTATAACACATTTGACAAGAGCGCGTTTAGCAATGAAAACAAGTTTGATAAGATGCAGAAGCCTGTCAGCTGTTTTGGCGCTACACACAGACAACATGATGAATTACCCCTGATCAGAAAATTGGCTGTAAAAACTGAAACTTTCATGGAGAATAAGTCTTATTCCATTGTAATTTCACGGACATGAGTCGATATACAGTAAGTCCGGCGTTATCATTTAAACTTAGGCTAAACGCTAGTAGCTTTCACATTCCAAAAGAACTGTGATCAGGCACTAGACAAAACAGTTCAAATCAATCAATCAATCAGATGCCAATTACATGATGCTTTTCACAAATAAATTGGTCTCAAAGTGCCCAGCAACGCAAGCCTATTACCATTGAAGAGCAAACCGAGGCGACCGTGACAGGGTGAAACGCTGAGCAGAACCAGACTCCAGAATCCAGCCCATCCTACTGCACTACCTTATCTGTGAGACAGTGGCTAATGGCCTATTCTTGATCCTCAAATCCTTTAAAAATGGGGGGCAGCCATGTCCTCTCGTGCCAGGGTTGATGGTTCTTGAGTGCCTCAGGCATACGATTCCTTTGGCATAATATTTTTCTTTTTATATTTATATTTTATTTATATATATTTTTTTTTAGATTAGATTAGATTAGATTCAACGTTATTGTCATTGTGCAGAGTACAAGTACAGACACAACGAAATGCAGTTAGCGTCTAACCAGAAGTGCAAAAAAGCAGAAAAGTGCAGTGTGAACAGTATATACAGGTAGTGCAGTATATGCGCAGTATAGTAGTGCAGTATAGTATAAGTAGTGCAGTGTAAGCAGTATATGAATTAGCAGTAGCATTATAAGCAGAATAAATAGAATGCAGTATGAACAGTGTAAGCAGCATATGAGCTGTATAGGCAATGCAGTATAAGCAGTAACATTAGAGTAAATAGCAGAATAAATATGGAATGCCATATGAACAGTATAAACAGGTATGTACAGTATGTACAGATATGTACGGAAGAGCAGTGGTATGTAGTAAGAGCAGTGTGTACAAGTGAGGATACAGTATGTACAGTTTATAGGACTACTGTAGGGTAGAGTAGTGCAATTGTCCGGGGGGGGGGGTGCAGGGGTTGGTAGGTTGTCACCTAGGTGCAGAGTTTTCAATGGCTTGTCGGTTTTGCCTGAAGGCGTTGCTGTCTGGCTGTCTGGAATCTCCTTAAAATATTATGTCTTATCTTCCACAACTCAAGTTCAACTCCAGTTCAATGTAATGAATGTGTTTTCTTGCCTGATGTTAAATGCTATTATATAACATTTTACCAAGAAATGCACAGCTTTGGGACAAAGAATGGTGCAAGAATCCAAAAAGGGGCAGTCCAAAAAATATTCCTAACTCATTCAGTGTAGGCTCTGAGTGTAGTGTTAATCACACATATCACATTTGTATGGTCAAAGCATGACCTTTTGACCCCTGTAATCCTTCAGATTGGTGGCTTGCATTGTGTTCCAGTGTCATCATGACTCAAGGTCCTATGGAGGTCAACAACAGAGTCTTACAGCCCACTGTCATGCTTGAATTTCAACATACAGTACCACTTCCTTAAAAAAGCATAGTGAGTGACTCACCTGTTGAAATATCAAAAATATGCATGCTATTATGTTAAACCATACTGTAACTACAACGCTAGTTTCACTTCCTCATTCTGTGAAAGTGTGTGTCTGGATGAAAAAGTGGGATTAGTTGCAACCAAAGATAATGATGTTGCCCAACTCTACCCATTGGTAAAGCAGCATCATCTCAGTTGAGAAAAACCCTACAGGATTTTATTCTCAGTGGTACCGGTGAATTTGCTGGCTGAAACTGTAGGAACTAAAACATGCAGTGGAACTAAAGTATGTGTGTATACCATTCAGGTTCTTTAGGAGACATACCTTTCTGTCCTCTGATTGGTTATCGCCTAGGCCCCTTCACCGGCAAGTTGGAAAAAATAGAGCGGGCGTCTATTATGTCTATAACTTCTATGGTGGTGGTGGTGGTGGGAAGTTTATTTAGCTTTAGTTAGGATTTTAAGCAAGATGTTATCTCTTCATTAACAGTAATGACTATCATTGTGGTCTAATGTAAACACCAGCCTGTTGTTGCAGGAAGGTACGGTTCCGTTACAGTCTATACATCAGCATAGCCTTCAGCATGGACATTCAGCAGGGATATTAGGGTGGGACAACTTCATTTCAACAGAGTACCTACTGTACAGCGTACTTTATCAGCATCAAGTTATGTATATAATAGACGTCCGCGTCTATCGCTCTGTCGCGTATTGCCAGAAGTCTCATCCAGTCGTCGACTTCCATTGACAATGAATACTGGTCCCTTTGTGGCTTCACGTCACTCCCTGTGTGTAACCCCACTCCTACGACGAGTCGCAAATCTAGTCTCCTGCTGATCAACAATACGCATACACGATAAACAGATCAATGCCGACACAATACCATTGGCATTTAACAGGCTATCTAGCTATCTATCTATTTAAAAAGCAAAATGTACTGTTTTTTAAATACATAAAGCACATTTTAGTCATTTTGACGCCCCACCAAATTTCTCCATGTACCCCTCATTATCAATTGCAATCACTCCCTAACTAACTGGGAATGGAATGTAAGCATACTTGTTGAAGCTAAGCATGCCTAAGTTGCAATGTGGGACATTTGGGTGTCCCTGCATCATTTCACTGAATGCAGCATGGCCAGACTGAAGTCAATTTTGACCCCAAACTGTTGTTATGATCCCAAACGATGAAAGCTCTGTATGCAGATGGAGAGAGAGGAAATCCAATTGCTTTGCATAAACGTCAATTATTTAATGGGTCAGTCAGAATACACACATTTGAATCCATGTCTTATTTGAACACATTTGACAAGAGCGCGGTTAGCAATGAAAACAAGTTTGATAAGATGCAGAAGCCTGTCAGCTGTTTTGGCGCTACACACAGACAACATGATGAATTACCCCTGATCAGAAAATTGGCTGACAAAACTGAAACTTTCAGGGAGAATAAGTCTTATTCCATTGTAATTTGACGGACATGAGTCGATATACAGTAAGTCCAGCGTTATCGTTTAAACTTAGGCTATACGCTAATAGCTTTCACATTCCAAAAGAACTGTGATCAGGCACTAGACAAAACTGTTCAAATCAATCAATCAATCAGATGGCAATTACATGATGCTTTTCACAAATAAATTGGTCTCAAAGTGCCCAGCAACGCAAGCCTATTACCATTGAAGAGCAAACCGAGGCGACCGTGACAGGGTGAAACGCTGAGCGGAACCAGACTCCAGAATCCAGCCCATCCTACTGCACTACCTTATCTGTGAGACAGTGGCTAATGGCCTATTCTTGATCCTCAAATCCTTTAAAAATGGGGGGCAGCCATGTCCTCTGAGTCCCTCAGGCATACGATTCCTTTGGCATAATATTTTTCAAACATTCCGCCAATTAAATACTGCAGGCACACTATAAGTGCAGATGCATTAAATACTGATATCTCCAAATGGAGCTTAAGGTATTCGAAGAATGTCAATTTGTTCGGTTCTTCATTTTTTAAGGTATAATGGTAATTCAGTCTATTTCACTCTGGCTTTCATTGCCACAACTGATTGGACATTGGAAGTGTCCTTGTGGTTTTGGTTGTCCTTTTCAAAGTGCTCATCTTGTTGACCTTATGTTATTTTATGGGGAGCATTGGCTTGTCGGTTTTGCCTGAAGGCGTTGCTGTCTGGGATCTACTTACAAGATCATGTCTTATCTTCTACAACTCAAGTTCAGCTCCACTGCAAGAATCCAAAAAGGGGCAGCCAAAAAAATATTGCTAATTCATTCAGTGTAGGCTATGAGTCTAGTGTTAATCACACATATTACATTTATATGGTCAAAGCATGACCTTTTGACCCCTGTAATCCTTCAGATTGGTGGCTTGCATTGTGTTTTAGTGTCATCATGACTCAAGGTCCTATGGAGGTCAACAACAGAGAGTCTTACAGCCCACTGTCATGCTTGAATTTCAACATACAGTACCACTTCCTTAAAAATGCATAGTGTGTCTGTTGAAATATCAAAAATATGCATGCTATTATGTTAAACCTACTATTGTATATATACCTCATTCTGTGAAAGTGTGTGTGTGGATGAAAAAGTGGGATTAGTTGCGACCAAAGATAATGATGTTGCCCAACTCTACCCATTGGTAAAGCAGCATCATCTCATTTGAGAAACACAACAAAAGACTTTTCGCAAATAGAGTCAGAGATTTTGACCTTGATGTCAAAATATACCATATTGTGACTTAACATCAAGGTAAGTTCAAAACATATTTTCAGAGCTTAAATATTCAATGATTGTTTCAAGTCTGATTTGAACTTACAGTGTTTGGATCAACACAAACCAAATTGATGAAAAGTATCATATAATAAGGTTTTATCAAATGAAAAGATTCCTTTTTGTCTTAAGTGATGCTGATAAAGTATGTTGTACAGTAGGTACGCTGTTGAAATGAAGCTGTCCCACCCTAATATCCCTGCTGAATGTCCATGCTGAAGGCTATGCTGATGTATAGACTGTAACGGAACCTTACCTTCCTGCAACAACAGGCTGGTGTTTACATTAGACCATAATGATAGTCATTACTAAACTTAATTAATAAACTTCCCACCACCACCACCACCATAGAAGTTATTTCTCTCCCTCTGAGCCACCCAACACTAATAAAACACAGCCATTCTTTGGTCTGACATAACATATTCCACCACTTATAGTTTAAGGCATCTTAAAAACCTGAATTCTAATGTATGGTTTGGCTGGCTACCAAAGCCCTTGTATAGCCAACCCCCTAAGTGGTTTCTCGGTCTCTGAGATTTGCTTCCCAATTGGAGGATACAAAGGGGAGCTGACTGACTGGAGATCCTATCTGGACCTACTGTGAAGGGAGAACAGAGACCTCTCAAGACAAGAGTATAAGGACTTTTATTTACCTTGTGCTATACAGTAGCAGCTGGAGTACTGTATTTGTGGCACTGTATAAGAAAAACATTTTTAAAAAAGGGAAATGTTTGCCATTGGGACATTGAAATATCTAAACGCATATCCAAAGCAATTTGCTAATAGGCACTAACCTTCTTTTCTAACTTTATTACCGTCAGCTGCTTGACCAGATTCAGCAGAGAGAAGGGTTTTCTGGCACTCGTCCTTGGATTTCTCCATTTATTTCCCTCAGTGTTCTTAAGCAGGTGTAAACCACCATGCCAAGTCGCTCTCTAACCCTTCATTACTCAGATGGCCTTGTGTTAATAAATACATTTAATTTCTAGACATTCCATCCTATCCAAATCTTTTTTTTGCACAGATATCAAATAGCGCTTATTTGAAAAAGACCATAAAGATTATTGGGACTAATATTTTGAAATGGTATATGCTTTGTACTTTCATAATATAAGATGAAATGTATCAATGCATATTGATTAAACTCCTGGGTGGTATCTCTCTCATGTCTCTCTCTCTCTCTCTGCCACTTTTTTGGTAAACAGTTGAGGGATGGGGCTGGAGAAATGTAACCATGCAGATGGCGCTATGGGTGTAAGGACTGACCATCTATCAATATTATATTTTGAAGCTATACAGTATTTGTTTACAATTACATTGTTTACAAACAATGGAATAAAACAAGCTTATATTTTGGGTTCTGATCAGGTAAGACAGTTGAACTAAGCTCATAAGGTATTTATAAGTCATATTCCTCAAGAATTAATGACTACATATTTTTCTTTGTTCTTCCCCTGTTGAAAGGGGATGACCCGACAGTCTTAAACAATTACAGGCCCATCTCCAAATTGTCTGTCCTGGTTAAGGCTCTGGAATCCCTTGTGAGTGAACAATTGAAAGAGTTCCTATCTACTAACAATATCTTATCTCTATTTCAATCAGGTTTTAGGAAAAAAACTACAGTGGCCCTAAAAGTAGTAAATGATTTTATTAAATCTTTAGACAACAAGCAACATTGTGCAGCCTTTTTCATTGACTTATCTAAGGCTTTTGATACTGTGGATCATGCAGTACTGAAGCAAAGACTTGTCTGCTGGTTCGAAAATTACCTGTCAGGCAGATCTAAGTGCATGCAGGCAGAAGGTATCACTTCTAGCTCCCATAGTGTATCCAAGGGCGTGCCCTAGGGATCGGTCCTGGGACCACTCCTATTGATTATATATATCAACAGTCTTGATCAAAATGTTTCCAACGCAAATTTCCACTTTTATGCCGATGATACTGTGATATACTGCTCTGCGTCTACACCAAATCAGGCTCTTTGTAAGCTACAACTTGCTTTTAATACTGTACAACATACCTTGTGTGATTTAAAACTTATTTTGAATGCTGACAAAACAAAACTCATGATGTTTTCAAATACAAAATCAAAGCCACTTAACCTTCCATCTATCACACCATTTCAGGGGTCTGAGATTGAGTCTGCATCTCAATGCAAATATCTAGGAATTGTAATTGATGATTCTCTCTCGTTTAAGCCTCACATTCAGCAATTGGTGAAAGAACTGAAGTTGAAATTGTTTTTTTTATTTTAGAAATAAGTCTTGCTTTTCCTTTGAGGCCAAAAGGAGACTTGTTGCTGCCGCCTTTATGTCTGTGCTGGACTATGGCGAAAAGGTGAAAATAATACAAATAAAGAAAAAACATTGAATGAGAAGGTGTGTCCAAACTTTTGACTGGTACTGTATACAAATACAGTACCAGTCAAAAGTTTGGACACACCTTCTCATTCAATGTTTTTTCTTTATTTGTATTATTTTCACCTTTTGCTTTGATGACAGCTTTGCACACTCTTGGCAAGGTGTGTCCAAACTTTTGACTGGTACTGTACATGCATGCATCTTCGCAATACCTACACATGCTGGATACTGTCTACCATGGAGCACTGAGGTTTATTACACATTTTAAAGCCCTTACTCACCATTGTTCTTTGTGTGCTCGGGTTGGATGGTCTGCCTTGTCCACCTGTAGACTTAACCATTGGCATATTTTTATTTTATAAGGCTATTCTTGGTCTGCTTTCATCTTACCTACGGATCTACATCCTTCAGAAAAGTATGGGAAGAAATTGTCTTCGCTCCCATGACATATTCCTGCTATCTGTCTCTACTGATTTGGGAAAAAGGCTGTTTCAGTATGCTGCTCCCTCTGCTTGGAATGAGTTGCAAAATTACCTGAATCTTCGGGAGCTGGTCTCTCTGGATGCATTTAAAGTAATTCTATATGACTTGGAGGCAGGCACATCTGGCTGATTGATCTGACAGGTGTTTTGGCTGACTCATATTGCCCCTGTTTGATCCCTTATGTTGATGACTTGTGACGAATATTGATGAATATCTTTGATATTTTAGATTCTGTAATTTATTCTTTATTTTCATTGTAAATTGTTATATGTTGTTTTTTTATGTCTGCAACCCTGTTAATTGTGCTGCTGTCTGTCTTGACCAGGACACTCTTGTAAAAGAGATTTTTAATGAATATAAAAGTCCAAATTGATGTATTAATCCCAGATTGCCCCTTTAACCTGTGTCCCAGGGGGATTTAATCTAAAAGAAAAAGAAAAAATATATATATTTGCATGCATATTCAGACAGAATATCTTGGTTTACCACATATTTCCTATTTCAGATTTAGAGCCACACCACTGTCAAGACGCGTATGTATCACTATTCTGTCAGTGTACCAGAAACAGAAACACTTCCTTTTCCTCGATCAATGCCACCCCCCCCCCCCAAACACACACGCACGCACGCACGCACGCACACACAGACCACAGTTTGTCTCTTCAATTGTTTCTTTTTTATGCTAAAGCTTGACTAACACCTTCTAGAGTTTGCATGTCTCTTAAGAATTTCACGTCTGCCATTTTTTAAATTGTAATAACATTTAAAGCTGCATGGATCAAATACAGATAAACCTTTCAACGCATTTTCTCTAACACATGTGTCTTCAATTTCTGTCCAGGCTGAGGCTTCTGACTTGAAATTTGGAGAATTACAGTACTTAAAGTCCCAAATTGAATTTACCTATTATGCTTCTATTGGTTAACCGCTTGATTTTGTTGTTATGCAATAACCACTGTGTGGTGTGATTTGTTTTATTCGAAGATTGGAGCATGTTTGTTTGTCTCTTTAAAAACCTGAAAACCTGGTCTTATCTTGGGTTATTACCTGGGGGTTTTCCAGCAATCTCCTTTCTACCCAGGATTTTCCTAAGATGACCACCTTCAGTTTGCCCAGTCGGATGCTGGCTTCAACAGCATGTGTTTTTTCTGTGAATCAAGAATCCTGGGATTCGCCATTCACTGTTAAAACCAGACCTGGGAGGGTTCAGGGTCAAGCCCTGGTCAAGTCCAGACTACACTGGAGACTGATAAGACAAGAAGCCCCTGTTCAGACCACCGATCAGACAAGGCCAGGAACTCCAGGAATCACTGTGTAGCATGTAAAAACTTGGTTAGAGGTCAAATGAGGAGATCAACCTTTGACTTAAATTCTTATGAAGTTGTCGCTCTTTTCATGGTGTGGGATGGAGGCTCAGGGTGATACAGCGGACATCTTTGGGAGAGGACCTGTCTACACCATCCACCATTGTCTAACCATTGAATCACTTAATGTCGCTTCTCAGTTCATGCAGATCATTATGGTACGCTTGGACAGGGTCTGAGCATAATGAGCCATGCATGTCCATGCATGAGTACAGAGGAAATACCACTCACTTGCTTTCTAGACAGGAGAGTAGAGAGAGGTTTTTGAACCAACCTCAGCCCATTGAGAACACAATGATATTCAGACACTACAGTATGTTTGGTAATGTCATGTATGTTGTTTGTCATAGAGCCTACAGAAAATAGAAATAATGTGCAGTTTTCTAAAGTAGTCCAAATTGACCTCTGTCCTCTGTCCAAACTCTCTTAGCTAAACGTGAGTTCACTTCAATTCACGTACAGTTGCCATATACCATGGAGCCATAACCTGCAACAAAACACTTCAATTACAGAGCACAACCTGCATCAATTAAAGTAATCATCCAAATATCACAGACATTTTCTGTATTTTTGAGGCGATAATGGAAACACCCAGTCAGTGGTTTTGACTGAATACCATCCTACCATTTTGCAATAAAAAATGCAGTTATCAGAGGTCTCTCACATTCTAAACAAAAGCCACAGGGAGATTCTGCACCCCTACACGTCACTAAACCATTAAACCACATTCAGGCAACGTTCAGTCTCCACAACTATGACTGTGGCGTGAAAACAAAATATGGTCTTCATTTACACAAAGTTCAGCTTTTTCCCAGCATGGGGAATGTACTGGAGAGTTGGGTATATGGCACAGAACCCTGGCTCTTCAAGAATATGGATAATAAGTCATGAAATACTGTAGCTATCTTTATATGCTTCATTGTTAATCTTCACAAATGGCAACTTCAATGGAAGTTATCTATAGGGCTCAAAAGTTCTATGGCTCAACCGTGCTATCTTTTGTTGTTGTTTTTTCCATTAGGCAATTAGTCAAATACTTCACTAGGTGTTGAAAGGTGACAAACTAACAGAGCAAATGTAGAAATGACTGAGTTCTCATGTCTCACAATAATGTGCATTTATATGCAAACATTTTGTTTTGCACTCACAGTCAAGGTTTCATACATCCTGCGACATTTATGGAGCCCTGGAATTTGACATCGATGGTCACCCTTGAGGAAGCTTCACAAGTCAGAGGAAATGAGCTCAGTGAGGTAGGTATGTTTTCATAATACTGATCTAAGAGAATCGTGAAATTGTGTTAAAATCCACCGTCTCTACAGTATTACTGTTGCTTGGAGGTATTTCAGACTACTTACATAAGATGAGGCTTCTATCCACATACAAATTCTCTCTGTAATTTATTTTTGAAAGAATTCTCACAAATGTTTGCAGAGCCTCCTACTGAGTATAGACACAATCTTGGATATAGGCTGTCTGTACTTTTGGATTATGTGTTTGGATTGTATATGAGTGTCTATATTATATTCAGTACAGCAGAGACATTTTCACTAAACAGCCCATACAATCCCTGATAAAGCACAATTTTCTAAAAGAAACTTCAGTCACTTGTAATCCATAGTCATATGTTCTGTTCACATTGAAAGGAATTGCCACATATTCTAAGAAGTAGGCAACAATTCTGAACAGATCAAACCACCAAACAGTAAACAAAACACTTTGTGTTAGACAAACAGCCCACAAAGAAGCAACCACTCAACAGTTGAGAGAAGGGGTCTCAAAAGGTCACACACAAAATCAACAGCCGCCCAAAAGGAAAATAGTCGTAAGTCAACTAAGTAGCCAAACACGTCATCATTGGACACATTTCTTTGAGACATTGTTTTATTTCTACCTCACTATTTTCTCTCTGCTTTTTGTTAGACTGGTATGCAACAAATGTGTTGACTTGATTTGATATGAGCTAAAAATGTTGGTATGATGCTATGGTATGATGTTCAACATAACACAATAGTGCTTATGATAATATTTAAAGGAAAAATCATTAACTGTAATTATTGTAATTTGTAGGACGTAAAAACCAAAACGTTTTTTTTAACATGGTTTAATACCCGAGAGATCACATGCAATGTTGTTTCATAATTTAAATAAAATATTTTGTATCCAATGTTACAGTACGCTATCTTAGCTACATCACACTATGACAAAAAAATATATAAATTACTGGACATTTGCCTTGATTTTACCACTGTAAGATATATATACTGGTAAACATTGACTCCACCCCTTTATCCAATATTTAACAATGATTATCTTAAATCTAAAAAGATTCTGGGCCTTGAGAGCCTTTAGACAAGACAGGATCCAGGGGAGGAACACTGACAATAATTTATTACAGATTAAAATGGAACAGGATAATATTATCAGCTGAATATGTCACTCACAGAAATATTGTAATACAACTCTTGCAAAAACGGCTAAGACCAATTAACTACAAGTCTATTGCTACCAGACATAGGCTACGTGAAGATATGGCTAGTCCACTGTGGGATAGCAGACAAGCAATTACTGTCTGTAGTCTAAAGATAGAACAGAGCTTACTGTATTAATAATAGTATTAACAGTCAGTTGAACGGAGAGTCCATAGTTACCAACTCCTACACCATTATTGTTAAACAGCTCTGAGATCAGATCCCTCCACCGACCGGACAGGTGTGCCCTAATTCATGTTGATAGTTCAAACGTTCTTCTTCCTCTCTCTCCTCTCTTCTTCCTCTCTCTCCTCTCTGCTTCTCCTTCATCAAAGTCCTTCTTGGATGGAAACCTAACTCGTGATCCGCGGGCGTAAATCGATTAATCGCGCAAATTTCCCATTGACAAAATGCAAGATTTATGCAAATGTCGGAGTTACGCGCGCGGATATCGGAATTAGGATTCCACAAGAGTGTTTGGTACAACTCCAAATACATTTTACATTTGCAAACGGTCCATTTCATCCATGTAAGGAAATAATAAATTCCTGTAAGAACATATGGGCTCCTGCTGTGTCTGTTATCAGGAAATCAGGCTGGAAGTATGAATTATCAAGACTGCTCTGCTACTACCATGTGTTGGCCTAGAGGTTGTACATTGACAGAATACGCAGAATACACGGTCATGTGTTGCATAATTGTCTTACTCTCAATCTCTTAAATCTAAATCTAAGTCTCTCACTTTCTTGTCCTGTTATAACCTCAAAACACAAGGGTCATTATGAGTCACGCATACAGGCCTGCATATTAGGCCTATCAATAAAAAAGTAACATTTTTACGGTATCATTCATAAGAGGATACTCCCTTTGTCCTCAATTTCAGAGTGGGAGAGGGGCTTGGGCGTGTCTCAAATAGGCTACTCATATGAGCGCAATAACCTCTTCGTGCGCTATTGCTGGAGTAACGGGCGGACCTTTCTGGAGCGTCATATCCACAGCAGGTTACAAGTTGATTGTCTAGTTATCATCGGTTGAGTTGAGAACCAAGTTTTTATCACCTACTACATTGCTACAAAACCACAATTTACTCATAGATTACGTTAATATGGATGGGACAGTGCGAATGAAAGCTGTCGCTTCAGGAGCAATCCTAAACTTGGACCATATAAAATGACTGGGACGTTCTCATTCTAAAAAGTTTTTTTTTTCATTCGGTGTCAAACAGTTTTTCGGATAATATTATACGTCTAATAGACCTACTTCTTCATAACTATTTGCTTTTGGAATTACTGTGATATGGCAAGGATAACCATTGACCTGGGACTTCTGCTCTTTATTGGATTGGCCTCAATTTTCTCTAAAGGTGAGTGTTGGGCTTTTAACAAGCAATCAAGTAAGTACATACATGTAATACGATTGAAATACGATTTAAGAAGTTTGTTCAGTTTTTAACATTTTAGTTTATACATATATACGTACATATATATATTATAGGCTTTTTGACTGTAAAATTACGCACGATCCATTGTGCGCTTGTAACCTATTTATATTTTTGACGCAACTCAAGGTTCTTCGACCTCGTGTTCTGCGGTCAAAACCGTGGCGCCAAGGGATGGACCCCCAGACCGCTCAATGGGCAAGCCGAGTGCCTTGGAACCACCATACGAAGGGTCGAAGGCTCAGACAAGATCCAAGCGCTGCACATGTTATTCCTACAAGGACAAGGAGTGCGTGTATTACTGTCATTTGGACATCATATGGATCAACACTCCAGAGTAAGATATCCTTTTATATTGTACACATATTATATATAATTATTAGAGAGAGAGAGAGAGAGAGAGAGAGAGAGAGAGAGAGAGAGAGCTGCTAGACTGCCAGACATGACACTAGAATAAGTCAAAGAGTAGAGTTTTCTCTTACTGACTGTTTTTGCAAACTCCCAGTCTGTCCTCTTTGTCTATCACTGTAAAAACTATTAGAATGTGTGGCTGGTCTGTGTTACTTAAATACAGTCATAATTCTGAGCCGAAACATTTAAAAATCATGTTCAGTAAATGCCTCCCTGAGGTATAATATAATTGGGAACCACACACACAGACATACACTAGTTAAAGTTGAAGCAAGCCTAAGTGAAATAATTAGTCTGTTATGCCAAAGACATGATTTAGTGAAGTATTTGGAAGTGGACCTCGCTATTGCAAGTAAACAGGCATGCACACAACGCACACACACTTGAATATTTTATTTAGGTGCATTACATCAAAGAACCCACAATATAACAAAGGGCACACACACACAAGTGCGCTGTATGCACACACATACTCAGGCACACACTCACGCACCCCCGCACCCATGCACGCACTAATACACGCACACACACGTAGACACACACGCAGATACACACACAAACACACACACACACACACACACACACACACACACACACACACACACACACACACTTAGTTATGGACTGTAGTTTAGGCTTAAATATGTCAAATGTCAGAGAGTATCACTTTGGCCTTTATTTATTTGCTGAAATTTGTACAGTACATTAAATGACAGGAACCACTTTGGAATTCTTCCAAGGCTTTGAGTGTGCATTCCTTTATGAAGTGTTATTACTGTAACTAATCTGATCATCTGTTTGACCAGGTCAAACATGTTACGGTGGTATTATCAGATTACATGGTGTGTTTGGCATAGGCTACAATGATAATTCTTGCATTTAAATCTTCATTGGTCAGTGGATTACAATTTCAACCTGTAGGAGCTTGGCTTTCCCCTTAAAATTAGTAGATTAGTTTGAAACTAACATTAATTTGAGGGAAGAGTGAATTACAGTACAATCTGAAGGATGCCACTGGTGGTGTCAGGTTGGTGGTATAATGGGTTTGCACATTTTCAATATTACCATTTTTGTAGGCACTTGTGGTTTCCCCAGTGATGGTTACTGTCCATGGTGCTGATGTTAAGTATCAGATGAGGTGGTCCTGTAGCATAGAGAGAACGCAGTAAAACAAAATACTTAGACACAGAGAATATACAGGAAACTAAGGGCTGCTAAGCGGCCAAAAGCGAGACTGACTTGTAACGACAAACAACGATCTGGCGATGAGTGGATGGGAAGCCGGGGTTTAAATACTGTGAGTAGATGAGGTGATGAACCACATGTGTGAAGACGGAACAGGTGGAAAAGAAGACAAGACTGATTGCTGGAGCCTGGGCCACGCCCACATACATACACACACAGACAGACAGAGGCAGACAGACAGGAGAGAGAGAGATACGGGCATAGGCTAGGTGGAAGTGGAGGGTGATCTTAGATCAGCGTGGATCATGTTGATAGGCTAGACTAGTTTAATCATGGCGTAGGGGAATGATTGATTATGGATTAGAGTTCCAGCTTGCCCAGTTGGACGTCTCAGAATATTTGAATCCTCTCAGTGCTCTGTCATCTCTTGCAAGGTCTAATGCGTACCAGTGAGCTGAAATACCATTGGTCTGAGCACACAGAGACAGAGAGGCTGAGAGGCTGAATGGATAGAGATCAGAGAGAAGTCTCTCAGTCAGAAATACAGTGTTAGGGTAATGCTACACAGATGAGACTGCAGTATACACTGCTCTGGGTAGAGGTCAACGCATCACTCAGAGTCAAAGGAGCCTGGTTGTGGCTTATTCAGAGGCTGGTCAAGGCAACGTGCCAGTTGTCAAATTTTATTAAGATCAATGTGTTTGTTGTATGGGTAACCTCATTTTGTGTTTTTTATGGGATGAACGCTTTTTATGGTGGCAACTTGAATTCAGGGCATGATTTGGAAATGATGTTACTCATCATTTTGATTCTTGAGTTCATTAATTCATCAATGCTCACCTGGCCATTTCACGAAGGCACAGATTTAGGGTTTATAAATGTTTCTTTCTTCAAAGATACACTGATTTTCCATATCAGATAATTTGTTATTTAGCATTTGAATGTTTAGTTACAATGGCAAACAGAGACATAACATACAGCTCTTTGGGAATAATCTCACGTCCGTACAATCGATCACGTTCCACTACCTGCCTGGATGGGCTGCATTCAACATGTGGCACACCACTGATTTATACCTCTCAATATCAGCCATCTTAATATATCAGGCCTCCCTTGATTTAGTGAATGTTTCTTTGTTCTACTTGCTCGCTTACACCACTTTGGCAAGACATTGAGAAAGCATTCTTTCTTCGTCTTTCATGTCATGCCAAGGCCCATGTTGACCTCCTAGGAGATGCCCGGTAGTTTATCTCGGTTTCCCGGCAAGTTTAGACAAATTAGGCCATTTATTCAAAAGTTTACTTTTATATTTACATTTCAGTCATTTAGCAGACACTCTTATACAGAGCGACATACAATAAGTAGCCTACATTTGTCTAAAGTAAGTTCAGTGAACTATTCATCATAGTCATGTAAAGTAAAACTTAAGAATTTACATAAGTTCCAAAAGCAGTCACAATGCTAGAGTAAGGGTTAGGGTTAGTGTGTGTGTGTATACTATGTATATACTATATGTATATATTTCTTGATGCAAATATTCTGTACAAGTGGGTATGTAGGGAAGTGCTAAGAGGTGGAGAGATCTGAAGAGGAGGAACCCTGGTGTAATCAAAAGAGATGGGTCTTTAGTCTACGGTGGAAGATGAGCAGTGACTCAGTCATCTTGACAGTGGTGAGAATCTCATTCCACCACCGGGGCACCAAGACAGAGAAGAGTGTGGAAAAAGATAAAACTATAATCAAAACAAGTCCCAGGCCAGGATGTAATTTGTTTTAGGAAAGAGGAAATCCCCTGGATCAGGATAGTTACTCTGTTTACAATTTTCTTGATGCACCAGAAATAATTTATAGAAAACCCAAAAAACTATTGAGAATATATGTCAACAAGAATACCATCCCATTGGTATAAGGTCCCAAACAGGCGTGCCCCCTATTCAGAATTGGCTCATCCATTTCCTGTATGAGTACATCTTGTACTATATACAGTACAATTTATATGAAGTGGGCTATGTATTAGCTGTGTGTAAGAGATCCTCGTATTTGATAAGAGCGGTCTTTGTATGTCATTCTTTCAACATTCCAATAAAAGTAGTCCAAGGTTTACTTATCCTGACCCTTTGTTCAAGCATGCTGAAAAGACCGTTGGAATCAAATAGTTGTTAAATATGACCAACATATGGTTATTATATTCGTTCACATTTACAGAGCAACATGTGTTTGGTATTCTTAGTCTTCTTAAATCCTTTGGTGAAGCATTTTACAGGGGAGTCTTTGATGTTAGTCTGACTGCCCATGAGGTAACTCTCAAAGCAGCCACTTTTTACCAACCACTGTAAGGTTGTATGGTGTAGGACCCAGGAATGCAGTTCAAAGTACAATAAAAACAGAATACGAACCACTCTTATTAAAAGAGACAAACCCTGCTGCATTCTCCTGTCTTACGTCTATGATCTATGATCAAACACAATAAAACAACACAATGGAAATGCATGCAAATAAAATGCTCAAATATTAAAGCTGGTCGTATTGAGCAAGCTGTAATTCTAGCTTAGCATTATAGCATGAGGGAGAATCATTGCATGAGTTTGGAAATAATTGTCTTCACTCACGTGCTAGGAACAAATCAACCCTGTCAGAGTAATGACGGCCAAGATCTGGCCCATGTCTGTTTTTATGTGGCCCAGGTACAATTTTGTTCCCTGGGCCAAAATTGGACTACCTCTGGCTGCTATGCTTGAGCCTTATATTTGCTATGTGGATGTGACGCAGGTCCCAACCACACTCAGACCAAAGATGGCCCAGTAGCTGCAGGAACGTATCAGGGCCACATTCATCATAGCCAGGGCTGTCATCCCACATTTGGACCAGGTCTGTCCAATATTATACTTGCCTTTTCCGCCATATGTGCCACCACAAGACCAGATCCAGCCCACAATTGTCTGCTGATTGGAAACTGGTCTGCTATGATTCAAAACTATGATATGCACTTCTGAATTCTAAATTGTTTACAGGTGAAGCTGTTGATGTGGTGCTTTGCCCATCTGTGAATGGTTCCCATCCTCTTTCCCTGGTGGATCTTTGTATTTGAACTTCAAACATCTATGTGATGATAGATCCCTTAGATATGGTCTACTTGGGCCCCATCTGCTTCCTATTTTCCTGGAAAGAAGATAATACTCTAAGTTGTAGCTTCTGTTCTTGGGTGTTTCCCTGTAGACGCATCGTTCCCTATGGCATGTCCAGCTACCGAGGGCCTCAGCGAATCATGCGCTCCGCTGAGGATTTGGCCTCAGACCCTAATGGGGCGGGATCTCAGCGCTGTGTGTGTGCCAGTCCTGTCGGGGACCCTCAGTGCAGTGACTTCTGCCAAGCAAGGTAAAGCCTACAATACTTACACATCCAATATCTCATACTACTAAGGTTGTCTACTAACAATGCTAGCCATTGGTGCCAAACTGCCATCTATCGCAGTTGGTTTTCACTAAAGTTAGCGAAATTGTTCCCAATAGAGAGTAGGACCGGAAAGCAAACTTAATAATCCTAGACCTAGGTTACACTTTTAGGTTTTAAAGTGACTTTACTGGGGGCGCTTAGTGGCCTAGCACACTAATGCGCTTACCACGTAATCACAGGGTTCCTGGTTCGATTCCGACCCTCGACCTATCTTGCATGTCATCCCTCCTCTCTCTCCCATCCTTCCTGTCAATCTCTACTGTCTCTATCCCAATAAAGCAGAAATGCCCTAAAAGCATATTAAAACATTTTTGTTTTTGTTTTTAAATAAAGTGACTTTACTGAACTCTTAACCTCTGGGGGAGCTTTTGGGTTAGGCTAGGGTTAGGGTTAGGGTTAGGGTTACTTTGTGACAAAGTTCTGTAAAGTATCTTGGATCCTTCTTTTAACCTAGAATCTCTAATTTGTTCAAAAACGTTTTGTCTATTTCGTAAATAACAGGTAGAAACTTTGTAGTGCTGGAAATGCTTACCCTTAATTGCTAATTCACCTCACCAGTTAGTATTATTAAGTATTTGATAATACATTGCTTGTCTAATGTATTCTCTCATATCTCTCTCCAGCCTCTAACTGAGCATACCAAACAGGGCTATCCCCAGGGGCCATTGACACAGATGACCCCTTGGCCTCCCTCCATTGCCCTGGCTGAGAACATCCCCCCCGCCATCCAGCCTTCCCTTGGTACAAGCTGCTTCACAGGTACAGATCTTTCAAAGGAAAAACCTGGAGCATTACAGCGCCCGCATTCCACGGCAGTATATATTTTTCTCAAAGACCTTTGAATCCCATCTGGTTGTGTGGTTCTGTAAATTCCCAAGCAAACACTTTAACAGATCCCAGGAGGCTACCCTCTCAGATCCCAAAAAGATCCAGGATCCTCTCCCTTTCTCTTTTAATTGAGTGAATTGAAGAGGGGACCACTTGTACTGTAACACAGCAATCAATGACTTGGCTTCCCTTGGGCTTAATCATATGATGACAACGTACCCACAGATAAGAGTTTTTGAGCACTGTCTAATAGTATAATGAAAGCATCACTTGGATTTGCAAATCTATCCACTTCAGATAGAATACATACTGTATTCATACAGAGGTGGAGAAGGACCTTTGCATTTATTTTCAAGTTAAATTATGTCCTACAGCTCCTTGAGTTGAGTTGGGGAAAACCGAGGAAAACATTCTCCTTCATGTATCGTAGAGGACATTACTCATATCATGGGTTGAAGAAGACCTTCTAAGACATTTCTATGGAGCAAAGACCACCTAATAATGGACCTACTAGACTAGTGATGAACCCAAAGACCTACAAAATACACATGTCAAACCTGTCTCAAAACATAACTTTATAACTCCAACTGAATAAGAAACTGTAGACATACATTAACGAACAGTATATGAACATCTGCAATATATCAAGGACCTCTTGTAAAACGTGTGGAGAATGTATGTAACACATGGAAAATCATAAACTGATACAGAAATACTACTAGTGTTAATGCTCAATAACTTGTTACAAATAAAATTATATCTTACTGGAGTTATCATTGTAAAATATTATTGTTCACAATATTCTTTTTGCCTACAAAACCCTTTCTGTGGGTGTGCATTATAAATAGCTAGTTTATATTTATAAATATATTATAATGTATATCCATATCAATGTACCAAACTTTATTGATATCCAGAATAACCACCATACATATATTTGTGTCCTGTCAAAGGACATGCTATTGAAACATTGGTGTAAGGGTGTATTAAAAAATATTACTGTATACCAGTGCTAAAAAGTAGTTCTGCCACATTGTGCTCAGGTTTTTTATTATATAGGTGACCGATGATGCTGGTAAGTATGATGATGGTATTGGTGACGATGATGTTTATGTTCATGTTGTTACCCTGAATGTAATATGGAATGGAAATGTTACCTGGGACTTATGAATTACAATGGAAAGTTAACACCCTATAACATCTACATATTGCTTACATTTAACACAGTTTTGTTGATTCTGTGGTTCATCTGACACTGTTCTAAACTCACTGTTCATCTGCTTCGCATTAGCAAGGTTCTTCACATGAATATGAATGTATTTTCTTGTCTCATCTTTGGTTTACGACTGATCCCATTAACCACCATTAGCAAGGTAGCCACAGTCTCCGGTTATTAACTCAGATTTTTCATGGTACACAGTCACACTCTATGTAATTGGGGAGGAAATGCAAATGCAAGTTAATAAAGGGAAGTGCTAAAAAAAAAAAAAAAGTGTCAAGCACTGTCTTCGCGTAGCTGCTATCCTCATGAGTGACTTGGTACAGTATACACAATTAAGCATAGACATTGCCACTAAATTGCCATGAATCAAAGCAACTTTGTAAAAATGACTAAAACGAATAATATTCATTATATTCTCAAGGTGTCAGCTTATTCACAAATGAACTGACAATTGTAAAGAACAGTTATCATAATGTTAATACCTACAGTATTGTTAATTATTATATGAATTATTATAGATGATATCTCTTATCTCTCTTGATACAACCCCACAGGCATTTTCCCAAAAGTGATGTTACATTAACATTGTTTTATGGTTGTATTTTTGTATATCCATCAAGACAGAAAATGGTATGGCGCAACATTGTATACTTATGTAAAAGGGTGTTGATTCACTGTCTTTTACAAACCAAAGAAGAGTTTTACAAAGAACAGTGTGAGACAACGTTGAACCCAAACATTGCACAGACATGTGAAATATGATGTGGTAACACTGTCTCATACAAGACTCACACTGTCTCATACAAGACTCACACTGTCTCATACAAGTTAAATATGATGTGGTAACACTGTCTCATACAAGACTCACACTGTCTCATACAAGTTAAATATGATGTGGTAACACTGTCTCATACAAGACTCACACTGTCTCATACAAGACTCACACTGTCTCATACAAGTTAAATATGATGTGGTAACACTGTCTCATACAAGTTATTTTAGGATCATTGTAAGGCAGACAGAAAGTGTCATTAAGGCAACGTCTCATACCAAATGTCAACCAGACGTCTATACATGAAGTTTGTATGACATTATAATATTAACGTCCCATTGATGTCAGTTTTTTTTTTATTCGGCCAACTGTTCCACTTACTGTAAATGTTTGAATATTGATCATGCAATGGCTACCATATACAGTATATACAGTGCATTTGGAAAGTATTCAGACCCCTTTACTTTTTCCACATTTTGTTATGTTACAGCCTTATTCTAAAATGGAATAAATTAATCTTTTCCCTCATCAATCTACAAAATACCCCATAATGACAAAGCCAAAACAGGTTTTTAGAAATGTAAATGTTAATGTTTTTTATGTTAATAAAAAACGGAAATATCACATTTACATAAGTATTCAGACCCTTTACTCAGTACTTTGTTGAAGCACCTTTGGCAGTGATTACAGCCTCAAGTCTTCTTGGGCATGACGTTACAAGCTTGGCACACCTGTATTTGGGGAGTTTCTCCCATTATTCTCTGCAGATCCTCTCAAGCTCTGTCAGGTTGGATGGGGAGCGTCGGTGCACAGCTATTTTCAGGACTCTACAGAGATGTTCGATCGGGTTCAAGTCCGGGCTCTGGCTGGGCCACTCAAGGACTTGTCCCAAAGCCACTTCTGCGTTGTCTTGGCTGTGTGCTTAGAGTTGTTTTCCTGTTGGAAAGTGAAGTCAGGTCCTGAGAGCTCTGGAGCAGGTTTTCATCACGGATCTCTCTGTACTTTGCTCCGTTCATTTTTCCCTCAATCCTGACTAGTCTCCCAGTCCCTGCCGCTAAAAAACATCCCCACAGCATGATGCTGCCACCACCATGCTTCACTGTAGGGATGGTATTGGCCAGGTGATGAGTGGTGCCTGGTTTCCTCCAAACGTGACGCTTGGCATTCAGGACAAAGAGTTCAATCTTGGTTTCATCAGACCAGAGAATCTTGTTTCTCATGGTCTGAGAGTCATTTAGGTGCCTTTTGGCAAACTCCAAGCAGTCATGTGCTTTTTACTGAGGAGTGGCTTCTGTCTGGCCACTCTACCATAAAGGCCTGATTGGTGGAGTGCTGCAGCGATGGTTGTCTTTCTGGAAGGTTCTCCCCTCTCCACAGAGGAACTCTGGAGCTCTGTCAGAGTGACCATTGGGTTCTTGGGACACCTCCCTGATGATGGCCCTTCTCGCCCTATTGCTCAGTTTGGCCAGGCGGCCAGCTCCAGGAAGAGTCTTGGTGGTTCCAAACTTCTTCCATTTAAGAATGAGGCTACTGTGTTCTTGGAGACCTTCAATACTGCAGACATTTTTTTGTACCCTTTCCCAGATCTGTGCCTCGACACAATCCTGTCTCTGAGGTCTACGGACAATTCCTTCAATCTCATGGCCTGGTTTTTGCTCTGACATGCACTGTTAACTGTGGGACCTTATATAGACAGTTGTGTGACGTTGTCCAAATCATGTCCAATCAATTGAATTTACCACAGGTGGACTCCAATCAAGTTGTAGAAACAGGAGGATCAATGGAAACAGGATACACCTGAGCTCAGGATACACCTGAGCTCGGAATACTTATGTAAATGTGTAAATTACATAAAATTCCCCCTTATTATAAAACTTGATAACAGATCTGAAAATTAACAACAACTAGATTGTGTAAGACCTTTTTCTTTTTTAATCCTTTATTATGAAAATTATTATGTAGTAATACCTCATCAGGCTACAGAAAAACAAGTAAGACCCTGTAGAGTGCAAATACCACCTTTTGTCTCGGAATGTCCCCCCAAGTCTGCAGATGTCCCCTGAGGCTTCAGATTTAACTTTTGAAGTGAACATCAACAAATATGCTCTGTAAACAAGGCCTCATTCCCACAGCACACTCTGGGAAACAGGTCCATGTAGTGCTCCAGTTGAAACTCATCTGCTCACTGAAATGTACAGGTAGTGTATGTCTAAAAGCACACGCTGTAGAGTCAATTTGTCATTACCAGCGGTTTTAGGATGAACACAATTATGCTTAACTTCATACTCTAATCTATGTCGGCCCACATGTTACAGAGGTAAAAATGTTGAACCTCTCAGCTGAAACTACTCAAAAAAAGCACACTCTTTGTTCTGATATTTTCTTCCATCACCAGTTCAATAGGGTAGGTTATATTCCTGGAACTATACAGTTCATATGGGAAGACATTTGGCTGTAGTCTAGCCATTCTGCCTCCTGAGTGACCATTAATCAACTTTAAATCCATTACATGAGGCACAAGTCGAAACAACAGTTCAGGCCACTCTCACAGGGACTGTATATTAACATGTACTGTAAGGACATAGACTGCTTAAAGATGATGTTGCCATCTGCTACGTTGAAACCACTGAAACATACAGGAGAGATTGATGGAATAACATCCACCCCCAGTATCCCTCAAGAGGAGAGTTCACAGATGATTGAGAGGCTGTTCCCAGTTGACACCCTTTTTCAGGAAGCAGAGGAGGTTTGAGGTATTTGTTCTTCAATAATACAGGTGTTACATTCCATATTCTTGCTCTATTCCCCATACTACATCACATTGGACAGTCCTCAAAATATGGCGTCTTAAGTTGTTCATGTTGGTAGGTCAAACCCAGACATACCAAGATGGACGCACATTTTTTCTGTAGACTTTCAGCGTTAACACATGCCTATTGACAGACATACTTACATTATGAACATTATTGACACAGTATCCATTTTTACCATGAACTCACCTGAGACTTGAACCTATGACCTTCTGAGCTGAAGAACATTGACATATCCAGGACATATCCACCAGGCTGTTACATCTACAGCTCAAAGACAACAAAAACCATGTTTTCACAATAGAGTATCCTACAGGGCTCAATCTCTATGGATAAATGAATATCTATTCCATGTCATTGAACCAGACTCTCAATATATAACCCCTTCAGTCTGTTTATAGTTTATGATTTTAGAGAATTGATGTGGAGAGAGTTTCCATTTAATGTAAAGGTGTGGGTGTTGCTGAGTATTACATAATACTAAACAGAGATCAAACCGGCATTTCTCATTATATTCTCTTCTATGAAATGCCTGAAATTAATTCTGAAATAAGTAATGTTGTTGAATTTGAATTAAATGAATTTATCACATAAGTGCAGCCACATTGTTTGGTATATGCAGATTAAACTGTTTATACTCAACATCATTATGAAGGGAAGAGGAATTCAATACAGACCAGTGCAGTTCAACACATAACAAATAATAGTAGGCATTAGCCATTTTTTCTGGCTTAATTGTCAGAATTCAGTTTTATTCTAATGGGTGTCTTTCTCCCGAAAAAAAAAGAGAAAGAAACCAAGAAATACTGTATATTATTCTCCCATGGCATGAGGGGTAAATACACAAGCTGAATAATAGCACACCTGAATCTTTCCATAGCTCAGTGGGCTAGTAAGGTTGTCTAATACTGTATGTACTTCGGGTCCAACTCCAGTGCAACATGCATAGATCCAATTTGAGAGTTCACTGAATTTCCCTGTATTATACTTCAATGAATGTGAGGTCATGTTACTAATGGTGCAAAGAATGTTATTATATAGATATGTATCTGGTATCGTCTAGACTTGGTATATTATATACTGTAAATGATAACCATTGCATGATCAATATTATTCTCGACCATTTTGTCAACTAGAATAGAATTGCTTGTAGTTAAGAGAGGCAAGTATAACAGAGGCAATGTTTACCATACACATCCAAGCAGAGCTTTCATTTATATCTGGATACAAATGTTTTACCAATGTAAGATTTGGTCTGTGTGGTAAATCTTTGCTTAGGGACATACCTCAATGGTTGCTTACAGTACAACTACAATTATCTAAAGGTAACCTTTGTCACATGTTAATACAACGTTTCTAAGAACATGTGAACATTATAATGTCTATGTTTAGATGTCTGGTTGACATCTGGTATGAGACGTTGCCTCAATGACATGTTCTGACTTACTATAATCCTAAAATAACTAGTATGGCAGTGTTACCACATCCTACTTCACATGCCTATGCAATGTTTGGGTTTAATGTTGTTTGTTTTCAATGCCCATGGGGTGGTTGGCAACAGGAGAGCCAATGCAGTCACTAGTCTTTCCAGAGCTGTTTATTCGTGGTTGTCTATAACTGAGAAGTAAACAAGACATTCAACCACAATAAATAAATAAAAAATCTACTGTTAACAATTTCATTGTTTATAAAGCTTCTGCGATTTGGGTAGCTAGAGCATTAATTTAATTTCAGTATACCAAGAATATGCATAGTGTTCTGTACAATCCACATTTTCCCTTGATCACCACACAAAAATGAGTGTCAACTGACAATCTGATGTTGAACTCATCCTGTTAGACACATGTTAGCACATGTGCATCCCTCTCCCTCTCTCTTGCTCTCTCTCTCTCTCTGTCTGTCTCTCTCTCTCTCCCGCCCTCCCTCCTTACCTCCCTCTCACTAAGCCTCCCTCTCTCCTAACCACAGAGCATGTGGCAGGCATTGTTGATCCTCACAGTAGTGTCCATTAGCAACCATTGATCCCTACCTACAAACCTGGACGAGCAACATGGGAATTCTTTCCCGGCCAGGATATTGCCCTGGAGTGTTATGCAGTGGGGATAACGACAACATGCCATGTCCCGGGGAAATGGCTATTGTCCCAGTCAAAGACAATTATCCCCCCTCATTGCGAGCATTCCAACCCAAATCCAGTGACGCTTAGCGATAGATCTTCGCTCGAGACGCTTGGTCAAATGCCAGAGAACAAGAATGTTTTCCAGTGAATACTTCACATTTACTCCACATGTTTTATAAAGGAACCAATTGTCTGTCTGCCCAGGGTGTTGGATGCAATATGATAGTGAGGTCTGACCAAGGCTAATCTTTTCCCTATGTGGCACAGTGTTGGATGGTGTTAGCCGTAAGTGCTGATTGAGAGTCAGTTTATTTGTTTTCGCCCAGGTGGTTGAGGTGAAGATTGGGGTAGGTTAAACTGACCCATAATCTGTGCCTAGGGTTAAAACTGAAACATGATTTGTAGGCATCTGAGTGACAGAGAGTAAGGAATCCATGATATCCAGGCTTCTACTGTTTCCTGTGGTTAGGAAGTCCTATTTTCCAAGCATTCCAGGAAAAGATGTTGCTACCTGAGGCAGCAAACTTGGAATCTCAACTGCCGTTACAAAGCACAGGTGTACAATACCACAACACGAAGCAGTTCCTTATGCTACAGCAGTATCTTTCAAGCTGCTTGGCTTTTTTCTTTGGGAGGCCTGCAATTTGCAATTATCAGTACCACACACACACACACACACACACACACACACACACACACACACACACACACGTGTGCACATGCATACATACAGTACTTGATAGCAATAATGGCCCTTCAAACTTCTCCATATAAATGTGTTATCCCAAAATAAATAAACTAACTCTAACCCTAACCCTGTTTTAAATTTCACACATTGAAATTGTGGCCATTTATATAAACTCTGTGTTCAGTGACCTCCAAAATCTTTTAGGGTCCAAATTATTACTTTATTTTCTGTATCATATCAAATTTAAATTTGCTAATTTAAATTTTGCATGTAAAGCTATAAGATAGGTTGTTAAGTCATAACTATTGTTCCAAAATACTTTCACACAACAAGGTCAAATTCAGGGGTGGCTGCAACCTCTAGGGTCTCTATTTTCCCATCATCCCCTTAGATAGGGCCTTTACTGTAATGACTTCAGAAATAAAACAAAACCAATGAATAAAAATATATTTCTTTCTTCTGGGTATCTGGGTGTAGCACACCATTGGACAATCTAACATAACAGAGCGTTGAAGGCACAATATGGGATCTGGGAATCTGTTCAATGGTCAGTTCAATTCCAGGTCAGTCACTTTTCCTCAATTGAGAGGCGTTACATTTCCCTGCCACCATCCAAAACATGTGGCAGACCACTGTTTGTTTAAAAAAAATTAATACCAGATTGTGCATTTAAAGTCCCCAGAGTAGAGTCACCAGGAAAGAAAGTGTTTGCGTGCAAATAATATAAATCCACCAGGTTGCATTGATACTTTCTTGCCATCACCTACAAAATGCTGTCTTAGTGTGAGACATATAGATATAGATGGTTCTGTTCAGTCTGCTTAGAGCCAACGGCTGTCATGTGCTGTTAAGATCTGTTTCAGGCCTAAAGAGGGGCAGAGTGAACTGCCAAAAGCAAAGAGTGGAGGAGATTGAGGCCAATAGCAGAGTAATGTTTTTACAATGATGACACTTAAAACCACATTGAAAATGTAAAAAAGAGGTTGTATCAAGGCTTTTTCTTGCCATTTTTAAGGGTTGTTTGTGACTTTGGTTGTTCAATTTCTTCCTTTTTAAGTCAATAATAGAATGAAGAACAAATAACATAAATATGCATGCAAATAACCACATATGCATTAGTCAAATAGAGGAATGTATATTCCAAATGTATGTCTAGCACACATTTTTTTAGGGCATTTCTGCTTTATTGGGATAGAGACAGTAGAGATTGACAGGAAGACAGAGGAGGGATGACATGCAAGACGTATCGAGGGTCGGAATCGAAACAGGACCCTTGCGTTTATGTGATATGTGCATTGTGTGCTACGCCACTAAGCACCCCACATTTTTTTCATCTTTAAACATATGTTGTACGACCAGTGTTGTCAAAAGCAATGCATTTTCTCAGGATACAATAATGTATAGAATCTGGCCATTTGTCATGCACAAATGTTTTTTTTTTTAATGTATAAATCTAACAAAACATAACCTGAGGCAGCGAGGGTAAAACTGAAAGAAGTTTGAATTTCCCAAGTCTGACCTTGGTAGCAAGACACATTTTATGATATGGTGGAGTATCAATAAAATGTTTTTTTTTAGTCTTTTTCCAGGCTGTGAATGTAGATGTTTTTATTACTATATTCAATTAATATAAAACAGCATATTTAATGGTTTGGTGGCACAGAGGTTACGGTTCTAAATGTAGAGTGGGCAATTCCATAACTGGTATCAATTATCTTAAAGCCACATGCGTAAAATCTAAGAGGGCACACACCCATAGAGATGGTTTTTGTTAATCTTGATCTTGAAAAATATGGTGAGTCATAACTAATCCCATATGTCAGCCCAGTTAACCTTGGCATACTGTGTATCTAATCTGTGCCTAACCAAGGAACAATATTATGACAAAGGCAAATTACCAATTCTAAGGAATAATGACCATGAGGCACAATAAACATTTGCAGTTGAATTCTGTTGAACCCTACTGGCACACAATCTCAATTGACCAACCTCAGATAATTCACAATAGCGTGCAAACAAGTTGTGTGGAGTAGTAGCCAAGTATAGTCGATCTGTAGCCCCACAGGGCAAAGAAAAACAAGCAGCAATTTACATTTCGAAGGCAATTCTATTACAAAGTTGTACTGTCAGTATCTAGTACAATGTTAGCTTTTGTAACTGTCAGATTGTGCATGTACTTCAGGCTATTCAAGAATGCTCATAAAACACTGTTTCCATTTCCACTCACACCTCATAACCAGTCTTCTTAATTGAACTTCAGGAGACACACAATAATTTGGACAAACAAGAGGCTCTACATTGATCATCTGGATACTTTTCTAAAAAAACATGTCCCTCCTCAGCATTGTTTGGCTCCCATTACGCTCCTTTGACCTCTCTGATTAGTAAGAGGGAGAATGAGAAATAACAGTCAAGATATGCAAGAGCCAACATCATTCAGTATAGGTTATAGTTGTAGATAAAAATGTTTTGTTTTATTAAATCAATTCTTTTCCAATTCTTTTCCTTCCTTCTTCCTCAAGAGGTAGGCTTATATAATATTCTGATAACAACCCTCCACTGCCCAGCTTTCTTGCAGGCACTGCCTTTAGTCACTGGGTAAGACATATAAAACAGATATACAGTAAGCTACAGTATATGTAGGCTACTGACTGTTCACATGCACCCTGAGCCAGAACCTGTAATATGAATGTATTGTTCCTCCCGCATTGGGGACCATGTGTGAAACAGGGAGTTGTGAAGGACAGTCAGATATTTTTGGCATGCATGCAGGCTGGTTCCATGCAATTTATCTCTTTCTAAAACAGAATATGGGGGCAGGCTGTATAGTTAGCTTGAGCTGGATGGCTGTACTCGTGTGCGTGAGCTTGGCAAAGAAAAAAAGTTTCAACAATGATCTCTTTTATTGTAGGTTCCACAGGTAAAAGGACAATCAATCCACAGGCATTACTCTTCTTCAGGAATAAATCAAAGTTTTCTAAAACAAGAACGACGCACTACGGTAAGAAAATCGTGTGGCTCCCAAGCTAAAACAACTCAAAATCACAGAAAAGGTGTGCGCATTACACGAGAGCTATTTCTCTTAAAGTGACGGTACTCATTTACGAGGTAAGTATACATCTCAATGTAATATAGGCCCATCCTATGAAACACGTGTCACCGTGAAATGTCCCAATATTCATATAAAACTAGTTATGCAAACAATAATTTATAACAATATGAAGTCCTGGAAATAGCAATAATGCCTAATAATGACATGAAAACAATAAACAGGCTCTATATAGCCAAACTAATGTGGGCAAATATGACTTGGCTCCCACACTAAGCCTGAACACATTGGGCCGGTTTCACAGACAAGGCTTAAGCCTAGTCCTGGACTAATTCACACTTTCAATGGCAAATTGCCACTGAGGATGCTTTTTAGTCTAGGACTAGGCTTAAACCTTGTCTGTGAAACTGGCCCAAGATGTTTTAAGAGTAATTTGATCTGTAAAGTGTTTGCTCTCAATACTTTTGATTTGATCTTGAGTTTGGAGTAGAAAGAGCACATAGGAGTAGGCTACATTCACAAATTCTAACAAGCTTGATGTCTCCTAAAAGTGAGAGACATCTTGTTTTGTTATTCTTTGTTACAGAAGCCAGGAGTACTGAGATAGTGGCAAGACAGATGTTTTAGTGTGGAAGGACAGCTCAGGGACACTTCACTCACAGCTAACCTCACAGTTAAGCCTCTTTCTACCAGATCATTATCTGAAACCACACAGCTACTGCCTCATACAATACCAAGTGAGACTGTGGGATGAAAATACTAGACAAATCATAC
Organism: Argentina silus; assembly: GCF_951799395.1. NCBI lineage: Eukaryota > Metazoa > Chordata > Actinopteri > Argentiniformes > Argentinidae > Argentina > Argentina silus. The sequence continues at coordinate 5,569,859 of NC_139662.1, forward strand.
TTGAAAACCTCTGGAGAAATTCACATGTAGTTAGTCTGGACCACCACATTGTTTGTGCGTTACCTACAATGTTGCCATGTTGCCAGTAAGATTCTCTGTGTGGAGATATTTCCAAATGTAGTTCCAAATGTACCTTATCCTAGATCAGTTTCTATAAGAGTATGGTCCAAACCAGCGTATTGTAGCCTACATAGAGCGTATAATTTCACGTTTACATCGTTTGTGATAGAGCGGGTAAAATAAAACAAACACCATTTCATTTTTCATCAAAGAAATGATCGAATGCAGGCCCCTATCTATAGGCCCTCTATCGCCATCCAGTGGTGATTTGTATTATGTAGACCTCTACTGAATTTAGGTTGTCATGACAACAGATGTCAAACGAAAGGTGCTGAAAATGGCTGGCTAGCTAGCAAACAATAACATAACTAGCTGTCTACCTTTGCGATTATCCACAGTTACCTGCTGAGCATTGGATATGGATGTGGTTTATTTTATCGAACAAAATGTCTAAAAATAAGGTAGGAAACACCAGAGAATGGAACTTTAGCTAGTAGCTGCTCTCTTTAGCTAAAGTCACTAATAAGCCACCTGACTACTACTTTAACTTGCCAAGCTTAAACTAGCCATAGCAAGGGGTCATGACAGCAAATTATCCTCTTCCTAACTGGTTTCACTTGTTCAGGCAATTGTTATTAACTCATTAATTGCTTTAGCAGACTGCAGGATACAAGGGTCCCTATGGTTATCAAAAGAGAAGAGACGGGTGAGTTGGGTGAGCAAATATAGCCTAGTTGGCTGTTTTGATACTAGCCTTGCCCATGCAATGGAGAGGCAAGCCATATTAGGTCTAGTTGTTTGATTGGTTGGTTATTATGGGAAAGATCCATGTTTAGTTTAACTGTCTTTGTGTCCAGCATACAATACTGCAATGTTAAATGGATCAAGATAACGTACTACTGTATATGACATGGTGGCAATTGATTGACTAAACAAAACGTTGTGTCCACAGGGAAGGAGGAAGAAGCTGTGTGCGTTACAAATGTGGCCTAACAAACACCATTCAGGATGTCCTGCGGCAAAGACCAGGCTGGATTGAGGTTAAAGAGTGAGTTGTGTGCGTGTGCGTGTGTGTGTGTGTGTGCATGTGTGTGTGTCACATTGCATTGCATGGAATTATGTGACAGATGCTCTTTCCAGTGTAACTTACCGGAAGTCTTTCATCTGTGTTCACGTAGTGATGGAGAATGGGATTTTAACTGGTGTGATGTTGGGTGGCTCAGAGAGAATTTTGACCACTCCTACATGGAAGAACATGTGAGGATATGCCACTTTCGCAACCATTATGAGGTAAGTATCATTATGGATGTATTGTATGTACATTACATGGTCAGTTGTATTTTCACACAGTTAATGGTAAGAAAATGGCCAGCAGGTGTCACTGTGTATTATTCTATAACATTATATATAACATAACATTGAGATAGAAGGGGATGAAACAAAATCTTTATCATTGACTAGGGGAATAGCTCACATAAGGACGTAAATTCCTAAGTGGCACTCTGATCAAGTTAACACACACATCTCTACACTATGGTACTGTCTTGTGCAGGATCATAACACGTCCATAACAGTCTTTTACTTTGCTGTCCGGTGCAGCTGACCCGCAAAAACCTAATGGTGAAAAACCTGAAGAGGTACCGCAAAACAGTTGAGAGGGAAGCTGGTCGCATTGAAGCAGCCAAATGTGACTTTTTCCCCCGCACCTTTGAACTGCCCAGTGAGTACCACCTCTTTGTGGAGGAGTTCAAACGAAGCCCTGGCAGCACCTGGATCATGAAACCGGTGAGAGGGACCACAGTAAAAGTGACATTGTAGGCTACATAAGCTTAACATACAGTAGCACAAGGTTATTATCATCTATAGAAGTTAGGGTAGTAGAGAAGAAGACCGAAACTCATTATCTACTGACGTAATACACACTACTCTCATTTCATTAGAAGGGGGCCTCCATATATATGTTTAAATGTATTAAGTTATTCCTTTTTAATCTTTCCTTTTTGTCAATCTTTGTTCAGGTAGCAAGATCTCAGGGGAAGGGAATTTTCCTGTTTCGAAAACTCAAAGACATCATGGACTGGAAAAAGGTACGGTTCTTGCCTTTGTACCTGTATGTTTGTTAGTGTACTGACACACACACACCCCCTCACACACACACACACACACACACTCACTCACACACACGCACACACACTGTATGTTTGTATTCGTACAGGATGGGAGCCGCTCTGAGGAGCAGAGAGACGAGACTCAAGTGGAGAGCTACGTTGCACAGCGCTACATAGAAAACCCCTACCTTATTAGTGGTAGGTTTATCACACACACTTGTTTGCAAAATTACAAAATAAAATAATTATCACCCAAATTGTATGTACTCATGATGTCCTGTATTGCTAGTATCTGACTCTCTCCTTCTGGCTTTTCCTAACAGGCAGAAAGTTTGACTTGAGAGTGTATGTCTTGGTGTCATCAGTAAGTATGGATATGCTCGATCATCAATCAAAATCATGAAGTTAGTCACTTGAGGACTAAATCTCAGACAAAGATGTGACACATTTCAGTGGTTCATAGACCACTTGCGGAATGTCCGAACTGATATGTTTGTCCAGATATACAGTATGTGTAGTCAAATGAAAAGCAAGTACACCAGAATCCCTATTGATAACAAAGCACTGTCTGCATTGTATATGTGTGTGTCTCTTTTAGTATATCCCACTCAAGGCTTGGTTGTATCGAGATGGCTTTGCCCGCTTCTCCAGCACCCGGTTCTCTCTTAGCAGTATTGATGACCAGTGTATCCTTCTCATTGTTTACATTCTAGCCCTTTGACATAATCGATTGATTATATAGTTCACTTGGAAACACATTCTCATTTCACTACATTTTTGGGGGGGTCAACTCCATTTAAACAGTCAGTTTAGGATAAACAATAATAAATTGTAATTTACAATTATATATTTTTTTGTCACTTGGAACCTTATCACTAGAATATAAAAGGATTTGACCCAAATTCAGATTTCCTGTAGCAGCAGATGCTGTTCCCCTAGCATCCCTTTCATCTCTCTCCCTAGAAAAGACAATAATACACAGCCAAAACTATTCCTTAATACCTCTCCTCAGATGTCCACCTCACCAATGTAGCCGTGCAAAAAACAGCACCAGATTATGATCCCGAGAAGGTGTGTGGAATACCTTAAAAACCAATCAAAAAAGAACATGCTTTTGTCAGACTACTACAGCTAGTCAACCAATATACTGTATCTCTCTCTCTCTCTCTCTCTCTCTCTCTCTCTCTCTCTCTCTCTCTCTCTCTCTCTCTCTCTCTCTCTCTCTCTCTCCCTCCCTCCCTCCCTCCCTCCCTCCATTCTCCCTACCCATGTCTGTGTAGGGCTGTAAGTGGCAGATGCAGCAGCTACGACGGTACTTGGCAGCCAGACATGGAACAGAGACGGTAGAGGCTCTGTTTAAGGACATTGACAACATCTTCGTCCGTAGCCTGCAGAGCGTGCAGAAAGTCATCATCAACGACAAGCACTGCTTCGAGCTCTACGGCTACGACATTCTGTTGGATCAGGACCTCAAACCGTAAGACATACCCCCTACCCCCATTGATGTGCTGTATTTAATGTGTGTTTTATTGCTGTGATGTCAAGCAATGTAAGAAAATATAACATTCTGACAATTAGTCAGACCATGTATTGATTAGGTCTCTGTATGTGATAAAAACAACTCAATGCAATTTATCTTTAATAATACACGTATTACTAAATGTGATTTCATATTTTGGTGAGAAATCACTGTGAAGTGGTAGGACTGCCACCTCTCAACTTGAAGTAAGATAGTTGTAAATTCTCCTTTTTAATGTCTCACTTATTTTTTTTGTAAAATGCATTGTATTGCAATGGTGTTTGAAATGTGCTCCAAATAGTTTGATTTGATAGATTCAACTCCTGTGTTTCTCCCCAGGTGGCTGATTGAGGTGAACGCCTCTCCCTCTCTCACAGCCAGCAGTCAGGAGGACTACGAGATGAAGTGTCGTCTGCTGGAGGACACCTTACACGTCGTGGACATGGAGGGCAGGTAGGGATCTTCGTCGCCTAGGCCCTAGGCTTCAGGAAATAATTTGATGGGTCAAAGCCTATCTGGTCCTTTCACCTATTACTGGTCACTAAGGAAAACAGATGAGGAGAGGAAGCAATTAACATTGAATGGAACTAATTAGCTGTGTTTTTGCTCTTCAGGTTGCCTGGCAGAGAGAAGAGGGTTGGTGGCTATGACCTCATGTGGAACGACGGGCCAGTCTACAGAGAGGATGTCAACCTGGAGACCCTCGGCAGCTCCTGCTTCACTGCTAACACACACTTAGGTAATTAAGACCATACCTCTAACTCATTATAGTTAGTTACTGTATCTAGTTACTATATCAGTTAAACAAAACACAGTCTTATTGAGTGTACCAACAATTCATTTGTTTACATTTCAGTTAATTTACTGCCCACCCACGAATTGAGGAGCTTAATATAAGATTGTGTTATTACAGTGTTCGCCTCTCTGCAACTGTACAGGGTGTGTAAACGACAGGAAGAAGCAACTCCGTCAGCTGCTAAAACCCTTTCCAGGCCAGAAGAGGATATGAGAGGATATTTCCATGTGAAATCAAGAGTTACAGTATATAGTACTTATGAGAATATATTATCCCCCACAACGAGTATGAGATTCATAACTAATAAATATGTATTTTCCTACATACCTATCTTGTTTGACTCACAGTGAGGTCTTTATAACAAATTGTTCAACTTTACAATGATACAGTGCAAAACATATTTATTTCTATGCCTTACAAATAATTGCATTCAACATTGAGATATGTACCACAATCTTTCTGTGTGCATGTCTGAACATATACAACAGCTCTAATCCCTGATCTATGGTTTTGATACTTTACATGAACATCAAATAAATTAAGTGAAGAGGTGCAATTTGATGATGTCATAACAATTACATGAAGTGTTCTGATAAATTAATTGTACAATCATTACAAGAAAGTGATCATGATTATTATGTAAACATATGGAATAATATACATTGTATATTAACATGAGGACTACGTTTGATATTCCATCGATCCATCACATTCAACCAATGGTATAGCACAACGAACATACCAAAAAAGGATACATTCCACTTTCTTTGCTTCACATTTTTCTTCTACCCATGAAAATGTCAAAATTGTAAACATAACAATGTCAATGATAAATACAAGTCGAATTGTACGCAACCCAATATCTATCATAAATAGAACTATGGTATACAAAATTTGGAAAAATATGCATTTACATTCGTAGCAAACATTACACTGTCTCTCTTGAAAAAGAAAACAGAACTCAACCTTAGGCAAAATATATATGTAATAGACTGAAAAAATTACAGTCTATTCAAACAACAGAAAAGCCCTTAAAACAAAACCATTGCACAAGTAGCGTATACTGTATCTAAAATAAATTACATCAATCATATTCAACTTGGACATACAACCGAACTGTCAAAGCAACACAATTAGACCACTCTCCCTGTTCAACAACTGAACCCTTGGATCAGTAGACACTTGAAACATGAGGCACCAAAGATACAGAAGCAAAAATGACATCAATGTCAAAATAGTGAGAGAATAAAGAAACAAATACAGTACTTTCCAACAACAAATAACTACATTAGACTAATAGTAACAGCTTCTATTGAGTGACCTGGTTTTATGAAAGGTAGTTTCAGATGAGCAAACTGTTGACTTGTATTCTATAATACTACAGTATAGGCCTACAGTGTATGTATTATCTATTTTCAAACATCACTAACCTGTACTGACAAGTGGCTGTACGGTACAGTGCAAAGAGCCTTGAGCCAAGGTGTTCAGTTTGCCGTAAAGCCGTAATTGATTATACAGTCTGAAATTAAAAATGCTAGCAAAAATATTTTCTCTGCACAATCTTAATATCAGACATTATGGTCCTAGCTCCATGTACAGTGAAGGCTTGCATGTATTGTCTTGTTAAAATTGTTTACTAACAGTTAAACATTACATTAATCTATAGATATTTACTTCATGTTGCCTTGGAATAATGTTTTTGGTTCTTGATCTATGAAAGTATATTATTTAAAATCATTCTAAATTAAATAGCTGTTTTCTGTTTTGACCTTTTGAAGGTTACTAACAACTAGCTGACTGATTTAGACTGTAATACAGTTCTACAAAAACATGTTAGTAAAGTACAGATCAAACACAGACTGTAGCTGTAATAAAGCATAGCTGTAAGCTCCACTACTGAGCAATGTGCCAGGCAATGTAGTTACTTTGCAACAAAGTGAACATTTTTTGCTTTTCCATTTGGCTTGGTGGATAGTGGTGCTTTGGAAAGAGCAGGCGGCTCCTTCGCCGTTCTTTTAACCCCGTTTTTAGACACCGGACCTCTAGCTTCTGTCCTCTGCCAGTCTTTCTCAGCCTTCTTGGTACTGTTGGCCTCTTGTTTACTTCCAGAGTAAACGCGTTTCTCCACACTTGCGGCCTTAGCCCCGCTATGCTCTTTCTTGGCCTCTGTTTCTGTATTAACTCTGGCACGGCCCTTCTTCACACCGACCTGACCTTTGCCACTAGCATTAGCGCTGGGCTCCTGGGAGGTTTTGCGGACATTGCCCACTGCTTGCATGTTTTTCAGGTGACTCCTTCCTGCTGAGGGGCTTCCTGGGGTTTGTACTCCTCCCCCTCCGTTGCTGCCTGTGGCCCTGCCCTCAGAGGAGGTGACCCGGCTCTCGCTGCTGCTCCGTTTGGAGGGAGCTCCTGGTTTGGCCCTGCGCTCCAGCAGGGGGCTTAGGCGCGAGTGGCGCTGGTAGGCATACAGGGAGCAGCTCCCATTGCAGAGGGGGTAGCGAATGTGACATTGGGGGCAGACAGGGAGGCGGAAGAGCTGCTGCTGTGCTGCCAGCAAGGGGGGGTTATTGAGGGGGGAGAAAGGGAAGGCCCGTTGACACTGCCGTGGCCCTTTGGGGGAGCTGAGGCGGGTGGGGGGTGCAGTGTGGGGACGAGGAGGGTTGGTGGCCATGGCGGAAGGGAAGCCTAAAGGCCTGGGGCGGCCCCCAGTGGCACGTACACTCTCCGTCTGCACTGTCTGGATCTGGAGCCACTCTAGCTGCAGCAGCCTCTCCAGGTAGTTCTCCAGGGGGCCCACTGGTTTGGGCCTCGGGGCGCCTCTGCCCTCTGTGTGGAGGAACACGGCCAGCTGCCGAAGACTCCAGGTGTTGAAGGGAGGAGGCAAGAAATCTGGGTAGCTATAGCTGGGGCTGTCATCGTCACTGTCGCCTGAGGCCCCGCAGGGTCCTGGGAAGGCCGGGGGGAAGTCGCTGGAGTTGATGACCTCGGCGCGGAGGTTGAGGGCGGGCGGAGTGCAGGGGGTACAGGGAGAGGGGAGAACGGGCAGCCTCTCTGAATCGGAGAGGTCACTGGCACTGTCTGTATCGTCTTCCTTCTGCTCGTAATGCCTAAGAGACTCTAGTGTGGCGACTTGAGTGTGTGTGAGCGTATGGGGCTGCATTGGCCCCTGACGCAGCCCAGGGATAGGAGAGAGGGGCAGAGAGAGAGCCCTGCGACTCCTGCCCAAAACACCATGGTCCTGATCTATCTCAGCAAAGCATGGGGACATGTGCTGTACATCTCGCTTCTCCTCTTTCCTCTGTGTAGAAGAGTGTGTATGTGGTTTAGACTTCAAGCCTCCCTCTTCTTGAGGGCTGTGGAGAATTTAGAATGGTGTTAAGAATTTGACTAGATTGTCACTAGATTATGAGTGATTAATTAAAAGATTATTTACAGGGTCTCGCTGGAAACTTACCTTGGTAGTTTGCTTGTGTTCCGGGTAGTGCCAGATTTTACTCTGCTCCCTTTATATTGAGTTCCCTAGAAGAAAGAGGACACATTATTACACACTCTTGCAGTCTTTGCCAGACATTGGTGCATAAGCTATAGTTAATCAAATGTGCAAACTGTCATAAGAGGACCTCGCTGGCTTCATTGGCTTGATAAGTTCACCAGGCAGGCTCTCACCCTCTGAGCTGTCGTCACGGTGTCCTTATCCTGACCTGGGAGGGCATTTTTGAGCTGAGCTCCTGCCTTCTTCAACTTGTGGCCTCTCTTTGAACTACTGAAACAGGAGAGTGGTTTATTATCTCTCATAGTACTCGTATAGACTAATGACATTCAGGGTATGAATAAATAATAATTCCAAGCAGCGTATTGTTATTACCTGGTCACCGGTCCGTTATTTTCAGCATTTTTCACCCGAACCTTCTCTTTAGAAACCACCCGTTTCAGTGCCGTGGACGCCGTGCGTTCCTGCATGATGGGTCCCATGATGCTGGCAAGGGACTGCTGCTGTTCTTACTATATGCAACGGAATAATGTCCTTGCTGCTATAGTTGCCAACCTACATCTCTTTGGAGGTACTCTATTCTTAGAATCAGGGTAAAATCATCCATTTCACCGAAAGTGCTGCAGTGCATCGTGCGCAGATGATGTCGACCGTCGATTCCCTACACTATGAATACAATACTCCAGTTTTTTCGAGGGTTACTGTTTCCAGACACAGCAGCCTAACGTTGAGCCCTCATCCAACACCAGGCGTGCAAAATATGACTGGAGTATTACGCAGATATTCGATCCGATGCGCAGAATAGGCTGCAGACCCGCTTTATTCGGTATGAAATAGGTTTGTTTACCTACTGCTGTCTGGTTCGCTAGATCTGTCTTTGGTACAGTGAAACTGCTCTCTGTGTTCTCTGAGCTCCAATAGTGGAACTCCGCCAACCTACTTCCGGTCAATGTAAATGTATGTAAATGAGGATTTCTTCAAAATAAGAGCACCCGAGTTAAACTTTATTTTGCATTTAAACATAATAAATAGCTATATAGGGATCAAGGAACCACAAACAATATGCTAATCATCTTAACATATATATATCTCAATCATAACCATACAATACGTAGTATAGTATTGCCCCAAAAGGGTTTGTAATTGTTCTTATATCCTAATTACCCTGATGAAATGCTATTGCCCCACAATATTGCTTCTGGCAATAAAGACAGAAGCTTTTATTTTAAAACGGCGAAAAGCGAAACCGGAAGTCTTGATGGAGCTAGATGGCGCTTATTAGAGTTCAGAGAACACAGATGAAACTGCTGCTATTTGGCAGCTAGAATGGAGTTGTGGGAGTTGTAGTGCTTACAACTGTAACGCTTTACCCACAGAAAGGCTGTTGTGTGTTTTGTTTAATTATTAACCTTGTAAACCATTACATGTATTTCAAGTTCCGTTTAGAAAACTGTCGTGCCATCGAATATTCTCAAAATCTTACAATTATTATTGTAATTTGTTTAAGCACTGCATTTCCCACTAGACTTCATAGGATGTCATTCTCCACGTTTGAGAGGGTCTTTGTGAGCAAGGCGCTGCGCAGAATCACTGATGTCCAAATCACCTGCTTTAAGAAATGTCAGCGAATCTGCGCAGTGCCCAGGCTGATACTCTCAAACGCGGAGATCGCCATTACAAAGTCACACTAACTGCGCGCATCTTTGTTGATCTACAACGTGCGATGTACCGTGTACACACAACATGAATACAGCCACATCCAGTGCACGTCTGTCTACGTGTATGACGCACGAGAATGGCTGCTCTTATGAAATACCTGTAAATGGAGGATCTGGCTTCGGTTTAAACTTAATAGCGTTTGATGGTGAGGTGTTGTAATTTGTTCACGATAGTTTGTATTGCATAACATTTTAGGTGGTGTACTGTAGATGCAAAGATCATGCTTCGGAAGTTACGCCCACTCTTAATGAAAGATGCACTATAAAAAAGACCTAAACATTCTGATAGAAATTATCCTTTATTTTACAATGAAGACATTGCAATTAAGACACTATTTTATTGATGCACTACAGTAAGTGTAACCGTCATTCGTGATTCATTTCAGTTACAGTCTCACCCCAAACAAAAAGGATGCAATGACTTTTAACACTGAGTCAAAATAAATAATTGCATATGGCTTTCTTTGCATGAACTCACCAGATTTGAGAATACTTATCCCTTTCTTTTTCATTTCCCCTTTCTACAAGGTGTGCAGAACCTCAGCCATACCAGCTCATGGATAGATCTATTGGACATTGGCAGGAGGGGAGTCCATCTAGGAAGACAGAGCTGCCATTCTCTAAGGTCTCAAGTAATGTCCCCAGGCCACGCCTTACGCTCAATCTGACTGAAATGCTCAGGTCGAAGCCTGATACAGAGAGAAAGCCTGTTCGAATTCGCCCCCCGAGCCCAAGGGCCCCTCCACCCAAGGAACTACAGTTCAACCAGGGTCTGTCCTGTGAGCCCATGCCCAAACCCATCATCAGAAGACGCTCACGCTCTCTACCCTCCACCTCAGAGAGGAAGAGGCACTCCCGGAGCGTTGGGGTGCGTTTTGTGGACTCTCTGGGGCTGGACCTTGAGGATGTGAAGATTTTCAAAACCGGAGAAGATCCATTTGTGCCACAACATGTCACCTTCAGGCTTTTGATGGGCGCAGAGTTGGCTGGGGGCAAGAACTTGGAGATCTCACTGCCATATTTCACACCAGTGTTCCTTCAACAACCTGGTGACCAGCCTGATTTCCTCAGTCGCCTGTACCACCAGAGAGTGTGTCTGGAGAGGGTCTTGTGCTTTGAGCTGGGCATCATTGGAATCACCCAGGTCCTCAACATTGACTTTGAGAAAGATGTCAGCGTACACTACTCCTTTACAGACTGGAAGAGCTGCACGGAAACCAAGGCCTCCTGGGTCTCCACCATCGCCAATGCCTGGGACGGAATAGAGGGTCAGCTCAGTTGTGATACTTTTCGCTTCCACCTTCCTGTTCCCCCATTCCTGCAACCGGGAGCTGTATTGGAGTTTGCAATTCGATACAAAGCTTGTGGGACAGAGTACTGGGACAACAATGAGTGGCAGAATTATAAATTGGTCTGCCATAACTACAAGCTGACCGTGCCTAAGGAATGTGAAGACAGCATGGTACACTTTATTTAAGATGATAAAGAAGGGAGCACTTCCTGACAAGAAATGAGAACCTGTAGCTAGCATTCTTCTGATAATACTGTGTCTGTTATAACAGATATCTGGTTGAATACCACTTTATACTGTAGGAGCACTGAGTTAGCCATAGCCACAGTCTCACACTGAAACATTACCACCTCAGCTTGGGTATGTGTGACTATTAGTGCCATTCTTTAATATACTTAACAGAGCACATCTAATATTGATATTGAAGTACATGTTTTAATTATTATTATATTTAAATGCAGTAGACACTTAGGGGAGAAGACCCCACTTTATGCACTGAATATCACACATTTCACTGTGAAATTCTTGATAATTTCCAACTGAATAATGCACTTCTTTCCCTATAATGATTTCTACAATGTGGGTGTTTTATAAGAATATGTTCTTATGACAGGCCTCTTAATTAAATCAAACTTACTGTGTGAGAAACAGGAACAATTATCCACAACAGGGTGGTTGTGTGGAATACAAAATCCAGATCCAGATCTGAATATATTTCAATAAACAAAAAAGCCTTACTCTGTGAGTAACTGGTCCGCAAGCCTGCTTGTCAGTCTAAATGAGCACCTGCAACTGTCATTTTGAGATACCTCTATAACAGTTTTTTTGTTTTGAAGGCAAATATTACATTAATGCAAATTAATAAGATAAGTAGGCCTTCTTTTATCAAATGTTTAGCAAATCACTGATGAAGCCAAGGTTATGTCTTCATAGTTGTTCATACCTGTAAATGTTTGCATAATTCATGTTTTTGCTTGCTCTTTTAAATTAAAGCATCATATCTAACTTAATTGTCTTGAAAATATTGTCATACGTTATTAGTTCACGATTTACTGTAATGGGGGTATACTTCACATGTACAATGTTTCCATAACAACAAATCATGGAACGCAAGCGAGCTAAAGACGCGCGCATGCTCACTGGCCAGGATATTTCGCGCGTCCTCTACATTTACTGACTGAGGGAAACTGACAGGTATTTGACAGTACACCAGAATAACTCAATGTGTCTATATTTTGACAATAATTGAATGTTTGCACTAGTCAAAAGTTGTATGATAAGTCTATTAGCCAAGAGAAATTTGAAATCGTGTTTTGTTCAATGGACAAGAAGTTTGTTTCCAACGATCTGAATCAGCTAGCTGCTAGCTAATCTTAGCCGTCTGCTGACACAGAAGTCTTTTTTCCCTCAATGATATCAAAGTAAAGATTATGCATGTATCCTCATTTGGTAATAGTATGCTAACGCCAAGTATGTAGCTAGCACAGTTTTACAGGAAGATATACATGTTCCCTTGTAGGTTCTTTGCAGACTTAGCTAGCCTTTTTAGATTTTCCTTGGAGAATCTGGAAAGTAGGGCTTTTTTTTGGGCGGATGAACGATGGCACCTCGTCAGAGTCAGGACCAACAGGTGAGCAAGCTAGATATAAAACAAACTGTTCTACCTCTATGTCTACCACCAAAACTGATGATAGCTACAGCAATGTGTTACTAGATACATACAGTATATGCCTATACATTTACCATGTAGCTAATGATCATGTAAACATCATATGGCCTCAGTTTAGCGAGGCATAAACAGGTAAATCTATGGTTCACTCTGTAGTTGGAGAAGCTAGTTGATGAGGTCCTGAAGAACAGCAATTTCCAAGCATTGGAGGACTTCTTACAAGACGACATCAATGAGGAGAGAACTTTGAAATGTTCAAAACAGTTCCCCACCAAGTTGGACAAACTCATTCATAGGGTTGGTATTTTCTCTGTACATTTGATCCTGTCATCGTGTGGTACTGTAGCGACAGTATTTTGTGGGAAATTAACGTTTCCTCTCATGTTTAGGAATTAGATCGCAGGAACATCAAGCATGCTTGTTCGGGATTCACCATCCTTCATAAATACGGGAAGAACCTTACCCTGTCTGGAGCTCAAGGCCTGCCAGTGATGGTATCTCAGGGTCTTGTCAAAAAGATAAGTATTTTCATCTAAGTGATGACATCATGGCAAGCATGTATCATACAATGTGATATGAACTATGTTTGAGTCATGATTGACTGAGTCTTGTTCTGTCTGTGTGCACATGGTTCAGTGGTTTGAGAAAGCAAGACTGTTGTGGATCAAGCCAGGCACACAGAGGAATGAGACTTTACTGAACCTTGCTGAGGACTTCTTTGATTCCTTAATGGTGAGTAACTTGTTGAAATGTAGTCAAATTTAGCCAGTGAAACACAGTCAAATGTGCATGTGGACATGCTGTAACTATGATGACTTGGAAATAAAAGTTGCTTGTAATGTTCCTAATTAAACAGTAACACAACATTGCTTGCTTGCTCCTTTTATCTCTACCTGTGTTTTTCCTATAATAGGTTGTTCATGAAACAAGCAAAGAAGGTACGTGTGCATTTAATTGAAAGGTTCTTGCTAACCTGTGTCTTATTATAAAGCATGCTTGAGGTGATCCTTTAATTCTGAACTGTTTCCAATGGAAAATGTGCCTACCTTACATAGGAACATATCAAGTCACTGAATCCTTGCTGCATCCCATTGGTGAGCTGGCTGCAGACCCACGAGTCCCCATTATGATCCAGAAAGAGGTTAGGGACAGTTCTGTGAACAATGACTGAAAAGGATTTCCCCTATAATTATTGTGTTATGAAATACATTTTTGCATTACTGAGGCAAATGGACATATCTGCACTGTAAGTCTCTTAGCTGAATTCGAATGAGGTGGCATTACAGTAGCTCATTGTATTCTATTTTGACTCCATGTTCCTCATAGGCTATTCGGAAACTCAATGTAATTCTGGGTAAGGTCCCTGTGGAACTCAAGAAAGAGAAGAAGATCTTGTCGTCTCAGGAAGCCTCTGATGTTATGTATGTGATACATACCCTCATCATGCCTCGTTCAATTCTGTATATTTTTATATACACAAAGTTACTCGTCAATGTACCCCCCAGAATGTAGTAACTGAACTCATTTGATTAATGCTTGTGTGTTTGGTCCTTTCCATAGGAATAACCTTGCTGGCCGAATTCTGGAGGGTGGTGGTATGCGGTCTGACATATTTTATAACCATAAGTCATATGTCTTACAAGTCATAAGTTATACCTGCTTAAGGCACATCTTAATCTTCATCTCTTCATCTCTATTTCTCTCTCTCTCTCCCTCTCTCTGTCTTGTGTAGATTACGACCTGCAGATTGCCCTTATGGAAGCTCTGTGCAGGATGACCACACGAGCTCAGAGGAAAGAGCTGGCTGACCACTGGTTCACCATGGAGTTTGTGGCTAGTGCCTTTACCAAGATTCAAGACTCTGAGTTTGAGACGGTAAACCCTCACCATTGTAGCCACCCATTTCAGTCTATAACTCTCCAGTAAATGATGTACAGTTTATTCTATGATGCTCAATGGGGCTTCCCTGTAAGCTTGAACATTTCCCTCACACATATACCACAAAAATCAGTGTGTCATAACACTCACTTATTTGATTATTTCTGCATACACACCCTTTCTTTGTTTACAGGACTGCCGCAAATTTCTGAACCTGGTGAATGGGATGCAGGGAGACGGTAGGAGGTACACAGGCAGACAGGCCTTTGATATGATGTCACTCTGCAAGACACTTTCTTCAGTGTGCTCTAGTGCTCTGAATCCCAACATATAGTTGTTTTCTCTGCCCGCAGAGTTTTATCCTATCCTTGTCTGGAGGTGTTTCTGGACAAACATGAGGTGAGTTGTCCCTTGATATCGAATCATGACATCACCCCCCCTGGTGGATGTGAAGGAGTTCAGTCTGAGGTTTAAGAAGTGTTAAAAGTACAGGTTTAGAATGCAAGACATTTATTGGGTGATACAGTCAAGTGTTCAAGTTGAACATTTGGGAGTTGCCATTATTGTAATATGTACTGGGAAACGGGAGTGTGTGACAGTACAATGAAAAGCTCGAGCTCTTTTACAAAACATAGCACAGAGAAAACATTGTGAGTTAAACCTGGTGTTTTGGGGAATGGTTTAACGGTTTGTAAGTATTTTGCCCACAGCTGCTGATGCCCTCTGATGAGAAACTGGAGGAGTTCTGGATCGACTTCAACCTGGGAAGCCAGAGCATCTCCTTCTACTTCTCCCTCGCTGACGAAGACCCACTGGTACAGCTAAAACCACCTTGACAGAATACAGTTTTTTTTTTCATGAATCAGTAAAATTAGACTTACTGTGACTAAATTGAACTGAGAGGACTGAAAAGATTGTTATAAAAATTTTTGAACAATATTTGCATTCTGTGATGTTTCGGTTTTACAGGAGGGTCAGTGGGACACTGTCTGCATCCCAGAGAACGAAGTCCACAGTTATACCGTTACAGGTATACAGACACAGCCTCCCCTGAGACACACACACATACTCACACACTTTCTCTTTCACCTCACAAGCCTTAGCAAGCCCTCTCAGAAGATATGCTTTGTACCTTTTCAAGTCGAACGTGGGCATATGGGGAAGTTATTTGCATAAAACAATGTCTAATGACATTTCCTTAAAGTGCCTTACTAACCCTATTGTGTGTGTGTGCGTGCATGCACTTTCTCTCCAGAGGAGGGCAGGAGGAGGGTCCTGAGGTTGAAGCTGTCTGAGCCTGTGTGTGTGAGCGGAGTGGGGGGTTCCAACCTCACCATCTACTTCAGCTCCTCCCTGGACATCCTGCAGGCTGCCAGGAGCACCTACGGACACATCAAGAACAAGGTAGGTGGTTGTTCACACACACTCTACTCTAGTTGATCCATGTTGATACCTCTCATACAAACAAACCTTAGAATATAAGACTACTACCTACTACTGACATGAATGAGAGTAATTATTCATGTCAGTAAAAGGAGTAGCTTTATATCCTAACTTATTTGTTTATTGTGTGCACAATGTGGCACTGTGCCACCCACCCTACATTGTATGAAGTTGTATCCCTCATCGGACACTCAACCCTCTTGTCTCCCCATCAGCCATTTGTGGGCAAGAATGGAACCTCTGTAGTGAAGACCACAGTAAAGATCATTATGGATGAAAGCAGCTCCCAGGTAAGCAATGACCTCCTGTCCAGAATCTTAATGACCTCCCTCAACAGCCAATGACGTAATCATACCTACAGCTGAATGACCATTAACAGGCCTCAACACGGGAAGCCCCGGGAAAAACTGTGTTTCGACATATGCTATGCTAAAAACAGGACAAAAACATTTAGGAAAAGTCAGTAAAGGAGGGCATGGGTTTCACAACGACAAAGTTATTTTATTATAGTGCCACATCGAGCCTGTGGACGTCCTTTTGGGACGACTAGTGTTAAACACATAGAAATACTGGTGTATGTCACTGTTTCTCTGATCCCGACATCAGTTATATGACTATTTAAGAAATACAGCACTGTATTTGCTGTGTGATTGTATGACTGCCTTGGAAGTGTTTCTTAGTGTGACTGAAAGACTGTATCCAAACAGGCTGTTGTTCCAGAGAGTCAGGTGTCTCCTGTAGTTGATGTGGAGAGACAGAGGAACAGTGCCCCCTGTCTGCTACCCCAGCAACCTGCATCCCTACAGGTAAATGACCACCCTGGCATGTTTTTTGGTATGGACAATTGAATTCTAATGTTAAACACATAAAAACATCCCCGAAATTGTGTTTTAGTAATTGCATATGTTTTGTGACTCTATAATGATCTAATTGAATACCATCTTACAAAAACATTATTTTCACTATGTATATCATTGTAAATGTTACTGTAGTGCTATCTGGTTGTATTTGATCAAGAGTATGGTCTTATAATTCCTAATAATTCCTCCAGATGGTGACTCCAGCGAAGAGGAAGGTGTCTGAGTCCAGCACGTTCATCACTAGCAGTGGGGGTGGGAGGGGGGCTGGCGCTAGCCCCTTTACTGTTGTCATGCCAGCATGTAGGTGGCCCTGTATCTGCCTGATAGGCCTGACATACATGAATGAAAGAAAGGAAGAGAGCCGCACACTTATGCTCCAATGTTTATTATTCCAAAATATTTTTAAAAAAATGGTGTTGTGGTCTCCCCTCTCCCCTCTCCTCAGCCACTCCAGGCAGCAGGACCAAGGTGAAGCCGGCTCTGAAGCTGATCAGCTCGTGTGAGAGGCAGCCCAGCCTGGGGGAGTTGAGAGCGGCCAAAACCCCCAGCACTGCTGCCTCTGTCGGTGCACTGGCCTACAACAGGAAGGAGCAGGTAGGGCATTCTGTACCACTCAATATGGGCCAGATTCTAACTCGAGGGTGTTCCTGTTTTGATAATGCATTGATTTTATGGGACGTTTTTGCAGTCATGGACGTGTTTAAAAACACTCATAACCTAATATACAAGCCCCCACCCTCCCCATCCCCCACCAGCTCACAACTTAACTTTTCAAGTTGCATGTGAAATTGAATAGTTGAGCTCAAGCACTAAGAGTATTTTTTTGTAGTATTTCTTAGTATTTTTCTTTTCTCTCAGACGGATGCAGTCGTAGCACCTCCGACACAGAGCAAAGGCACCAATAAGCAGGACACCAGCGCAGGACCTGTGGCAGAGAAATACCGCAGGGTTGGTCTGGTCTTTGTCTTCTCTCTCCAGGAGTGTCTGCTAATACAAGCACCAGAGGAGATACCGGTCATAGCACTAGATTATCATTTGTAGCTTTAGTAGAAGTAGTAGTTTCAAGTTTCAAAGTTGTCACATGTACTGGGATTCAGGGAGTTTATGACAGTACAATTAAATCCTTACTCACAAGCTTACTTCTCTAGCATAAAAACACAAGTCAAGTAGGAGAGGCTCACAAAGAGTCACCATTCTTCAGTGCCATATTCTAGTATTCCATCAGTAGTAGTCTTGGATGTAGAAGCAGTAGTAGTAGACACATTGTTTAGCAGTTGTTAAGGTCTGTATTTGTTTTGCAGCACATACCAATAGACAAGGTGGTGGAGATGGTTCAGACCGACCACGAGGAAGAGGAAGAGGAGGAGCCTCTTGGTACAGCTATTCTAATCTATACTCTCTGTTCTAAATGTATTTATTACTGATCACTTGGTCATCATGAGCATATCAATTCTCCTGCATGTAGAATGTATTGAATAAATGATTGTGTTAATGTAATGTGTTCCTAATTTGTCCTTGCTCTCTCAAACAGACCATAGCTTTGTGCCTGACTCCCAGCCTACCATGAAAACAGAGAGACATATGTAAGTGCGCTTTTGAAGCATTTTACATCTCATGGTTAGTCAGATTTACTCATGGTGGTACTTTAATAGTCGACCTCATGTATCAACAGTAGTATGGAAATGAAGTCACTGATTTTGTGTGTGTGTGTGTGTGTGTGTGTGTGTGTGCGCGCGAGCACATGTGTACGTGTGTGCGCGCGTACACACAACAGATATTCTCACTGGAGCAAGCTGTCGGTGTCTGAGATGGTGCTGCAGGAACAGAGAGGTTTCCACAAGGCTCTGCCCAGACCTGGTAAACAGTCCAAGTGCTTCCCCTTCCATTTACACCCAAGAATAGTTGGAACACTTGGACACTTCTAAACGTTCTGAGATTACTTAGGGTTACCGTTTTCAGGGACAAGCTACTGCCATAAAAGGCTTACACATAAATAGTAGTCAGATGTCAGGGGGCGGTAATTGCCAAAACTACTGCTCACACTATTCACCCAGAAATTCTAAAATGAAAATTGCTGTTAAATGCCACAGAGTCCCCAATGCATCCCCAATACGTCTGTCCCCATCAGAGCCTGTGCTGACAGTGCAGCAGCAGGATCGTCCATCTTCTGCCCAGAGGGGCTCAGCTCCAGGCTCAGGTTCAGTCAGCCACAGGCAGCTCCATTCCCAACTCACCCAGCGCCTGGAGGAGGTCCTCAGGGAGCGGGACCTGGGCACTGGACCTCAGACCCAGGGCAGAGTGGGGCCTGTTGAGAGAGGAGGGCCCCGGGAGCGAAGTGGGGCCCAGAGCAGAGGGCCTGAGGATCAAGGTGGGGCACAAGAGAGAGGAGGGCCCTGGGAGAGAGGTGGGGCCCAGGGCAGAGTGCCTGAGGAACAAGATGGGCCTGCAGGGAGAGGTCCCAAAGAGCCCCAGCAGCAGAGAGGAAAGCTGGGTCAAGCTAAGGTGAAAAGTAAAGCCCAGAAATGTCAGGATCCAGAGCCTAGCTTAGTCAAGTCCACCCCAGCCAAAGGACTGCAGGAGAGGGCAACGCCCAACCCCAAGGTCAAGACCGCTGGGGGAAACTCAGGCAAAAACAAGGTGAGGAGAAGATTACATTTCACTTGAAGTTATATTTTTACTTCTTGATACAAGTCTGAGGATGTTCCCACAATGCTGTCTGAATGGCTTCCACTAAGACTGCTACTGGAATACCCTGTAACTACTGTAGAGTTCTACACAAAGTACCCAGTTGAACCATAACTTCTTTCAGTCACTGTGCACGTCACGTTCTCTTAGCTTCACCATTTTGTCCCACTGTTACGGCACACAGAGAAATGCAGAGGTGACAGGCACCATGATGAAGAGGATTGCCAACCATTACGAGACCACCACCACTAAAGCCGCAGCAGAGTTCATCCCTCCACGCTGGGCCGCTCCGCCCACCAACAGGTACAGAGCACACAGGCCAACTAAGGCCGGAATTCAATCAATTGCAGATAGTGGTTTTCCAGGATAACTTTTCAGGTACAAAAATATACTGACCTAAAAACTGTTAGGGGGGGGGAGACTATTTGGGGATAAGTGTGGAACAACAGTGGGGGGTTTTTTGTTTCTTTTTTAAGGGAATTCATTGTCGACTGTCAGTATTAATATGTTGCCAGACAGCAGCTCATGGATAGATATTAATGTATTTCATAATTTTCTTGTTTTGTGGTAGATCTGTTTTTGAGAAGAGCTGGTTTCCGCCTGCCAAGGTGAGCACTCATAGTTACATTTAGAAAAACATAATTTTGTGGTAAATAATTTTTTATGTGGGAATAATATGCATTTAGATGCTGCTAATATTCATGTTTTGCCCTCACATGCATTTCCATGCTGTTTTCTGATTTTCTCTATTGTTGAAGGAGACGACTAAAACACCTGCATTTATGAAATCTTACACTAACTCCAAGAGGACCTCTGCAAAGCAAGACGGGTATTCTGTTTTTTTCAAATGTTGAAAAGCAAATACTGTATTAAATGTCTGAAAAATATGTTTTGCCTGATCTGAAGTATTTTTTTTTAATGAGTTAGGCATGCAAGCAATTAAAGTATAATGTACAGAGCACAGACACCATAATGACCGTTTCATTCCTATCAGTGACACACTATTCCTTCTTACAATATTGATTTCATCCATGATTATGTTTTTGAACAGAGAGGACGTCTTTGCATTCAAAGTGGACACACCGATTAGTACTGGGGTAAATAAGCCTTCACTCTGTTTCACCACTACAGTACTTGGTGAGGTCTTAATAACTCTCATGTTAGCATGTACAGTACTCTACATGTAGACTGATTTATTTTCCCTTCTTCCTGTAGGGGAAGGGGGGAAAGTCTGCTGAAACATCTGCCATAGAAAGCAGGTAGGACAGGACTAATGCAGTATATGATTACGGTACATTTGTAAGATGACCTGTGTTGAAACAGTGCTCCCCTAAGTTACAGAAAGAATCCCTAAAATGAAATGAATGTGTGATTTAGTGATGTATTTTTCTCTCTAGTGCCATTCAAGACTCCTGGGCGTTCCCCAGCTCTACAAAGAAAATCCCAGCTGTGAAGGTCAACAAGGTGTGTGTGCGTGCGCGCGCATGCCTGGTTGTGTATGTGGTTCTCATCTCAGTGTTTATTAACAGTCTTACTCTAGTTTTTAATCTGTGTGTGTGTGTGTGTGGTGTGTGCGTGTGTGTGTGTGTGTGGTGTGTGCATGTGTGCGTGTGTGTGGTGTGCGCGTGTCTACCTCTCATCGGTTCCAGCGCCACGTGAAGAAGCATCTGTTCAGTGACACAGACACTGACACCATGACAGAGGTCAGCTGGCTGAGAGAGTCCAGCAGGAAGCCCAAACCCAAAGTCACCAACTACAGCAGACAGCCTCCCGCCAAGCCAAGACTCCCCGCCCCAGACACCACATGTATGCTAACTCCACGTCCTCAGTGTGTAGTGTCTTAAAGCCCTCATAACCCTGATATAGGAATGACATAGGGCCTGTATTAACACCAGGAGACAGTTTGTGTGTGTAAAAGATGTCTGCTGTATTCTGAGAATACTGTGTCGTACCGTAGATGAGTCCCCAGACTTACCCCCTCCGTCACCCCAACCAGTGAAGGAGAAAGCCAAGCCAATGAAGGTGAGACCTTAGAGATACTGTTCTAGTCTCTATGGGTGAGACTGTGGGGATGAGGAGAAAAGGAAAGGGATAGCCTGCACATCAGCTAATAGTGGTGTTTAATATTGTAGTACTGATGATTATTTTGAGGTGCCTCACCCTCAATGTAACATCTAGGACTCAAACTCAGACCAAGTACATTCAATTCAGTTAAATGTAATTAACTTATTTATTTATCCGCAAGGGGCAACTGCAAAATGCAATCAGGACAACACACAACAGGACAGACTGTACACCAAATGAATTGAACCTTAACAGTAAGGCCATCTGTCTGATGTGCATTGCCACAGTCGTCCACAATGTGTCACTGTTGTGTTTTCAGAAGAGACAGAGGGTGAAGGAGAGTGCAGAGCAGAAAGAGAAGCCTGGACCGGTTGCAGGCACCAACAAAGCAGCCAGGAGGCCCCAGAGAGCTGCAGCCTCCACCGCCAAGAACTACAGGGAGCCTGACAGTGCCAGCCAATCAGAGACAGAGCAGCCACCCGCTCCTAAGGTGTAAAACACACATATAGACACACACCCATTCCCATACATTGTTGCCCCAATGCTCATAATGTAGTAAGGGGGTTTTCTTGACTACATCACCTCTCTAGGAAAAACTGAGCTTTTCCTAAGGTCACCTGCTCAGGAAAAACACCTAGCTGTATTAGCTTCCTTTATTTTTTCTTAGTATGTGTGGTGTGTGAAATTTTTATTTTATGAAGCTTACACTTCAGTTTACAAGAACATGCAATCTTTCCTTTGATTCATGATGGTTGTGCGTGTCCCAGCAGAAGCGTAGCATCAGACAACCGGAAAAGAGTGAGGTCTGGCAGGAGACGGCGGAGGTGAAGAAGAAAAAGCCTGTCCCCGCTAGGGAACAGACGATTGTAGGCCTACAGAAAGAGTCCTGGGCTGCCCGACTGGCTTCTTTCTCACCCTCCCCTCCCGCCATAGAGAGAATAAGATGTAAGGTTTTACATACAAACATAGCACAGTCATTCTAATAGTCATGTTACCCTGTATATCCCAAGCATGTGCAATCTATAATCTTTCAAGTGTTTCTTGGTAGAATTCCAAGCTCACTGTAGCACAGTAGGCCGGTGTGATCACTCCAGGGACTTACTTATTGTGTATATGCATTTGTACAGTATGTATTATTCAATTTCTGTGCTTTACTCTTTCTAAGAAGCTGAAGGGAAAGTAACTTTTAAAGCAGTCGACTAACCAGACAACCTCTTCACTGTAAAGTGATATGAAGCAAAGTATCTCTCTACCATCGACCTCTCCCGAGGCCAGCTGTCTGAGCATCTGTGCTTGCTTTGGCCCCTTTAGCTGCGGAGAGGTCGGTGGCCTTACCCCGCTCCCCCCTCACCCCGCTGCGCTCCCTCTGTGCCTCTCCTGTCCGCCCCCCCCCTTCGCCGACCATCCTGGAGCTGCCCAAACCCCCCCGTGGTGTCAGCCGCAACGGAGGCTTCCAGCCGTCCTTCTTCTACAGTGCCGGGAGGAAAAGCAACAGCAACGCCAAGGCTCCTCTCCCCTCCCTCACCCCCCTGGGCCTCTCCCCCCTGGGCCTCTCCCCTGGCCACCAAACCCCTGGCCTCCGTGCTCCACGGCCCAGTTTGATAGAGGTATGTAGGGTAAATAAATAGAAACGTATATCACTGTTTTCTTGTCAGTGTGACAGTGCTACACGCTTGTTTTGTGTGTCTCCAAAACGGCGACTGACGTTCCACTTTACCAGCATATTGAAAGACCAAGTAGCGTATCACATCCATTTGACTGACCTAATGCACCACAGAAAATGCCTTCATCGCATGATGTCTTAATTACTGCTCAGTAAGTGATTAGATGTCTCCTAATGATGACCATTTCTCCCTGTATCTCTCTGTCTCTCTCTTTCCTGTTCCAGCTGAGCCCCATCCGGTGCCCCACCCTCTCCCCTGGACAGTCACTGATCCCCCTCCCCTCCCCGTGCTCCCAGCCCCTCCTGACCTCCACAGCGCTGGAGAAGTCTCCCCTGGCCACTCCTCTCCAGTCCCCCTGTCTCATCCCAGGAGAGGTGCTCCACCACCACCATGGCCTCCATTTTGGCTCCGGCCAGCCAGGCCTGTCCCTGCCCCCCTCCTTCGAAAAAGAATCGCTGGTCTCCAGGGTGATGCTGAGCCAGTCCTCCTCCAGGTCGGTGATGTCATTGACCAGAGTGGAGGTCAACCCAGCAACACTGACTACTCAACTGGAGGTAAGGATATACTATAGTAACATTTACCTTAGTCACCAGGACGTAACTGCTGTTATCAGCACAGCCAAATAACTTAGATTGATTCATTTATAGATTGATGAATGCTAAGAATTGTGTGGATCAGTGTGAATCACTGAATCCTCATAGTCATAAGATAGGACTTCAATAGGCTCAGTTTAATACACCACTTACTCTATCCATTGTCTTAATGGAGACTCTATACAATACAAACTAGACCTGGGCAAAATGTATATTAAAATATTTGAAAATGATGAGGTGTGCATGATTTCCTTGTCAGGAAAGTATTGGAATAGTCTCGCAAGTGCAAACTTGCTGCATGCAATCAAGATAAATCAAGCACACCTCAAGTTTTAAAATATTTGAAACCATTTTAAATATATTTTTTGCCCAGGTCTGGTACAAATGTACAAGAACACAGGGGCTAACAAAATGACTGTTTCATCATAGAAAACACCGTTTTGCGACCAAGGACGCAAGCCTGACCAACACCAGTATCAGCTATCAGGTAAAATACCATAGCTGAGCAACTCTTAAAGACAATGTCAGCACATCTGTGTCCCCAAAGAGAGATGGTAGATAGTGGTGAATCAGGTCTGTGTCCCCAAAGAGAGATGGTAGATAGTGGTGAATCAGGTCTGGTTATGGGTTGGTTCTCCTCACAGGACCCAACCGCAAGCGCCACAACTCCAACCCCTCGCCCAGTAACTCAGAGGAAGAGGAGGGAGAGAAGGACACACAGAGGGGAGGGAGTCAAGGAGTCAAAATGAGGCCCAGGAAACTGTTCAAGCCCAGTAAAAACATGTCTAAAAAGTCTTTCATATGTATTTCTGTTTCCAAAATGGAACATTATGTTGTAATTGCATATCTGTATTATATATGATTGTAAATTGTGTGTATGCAGAGCTCCCTTGTAAAAGAGACCTTGGTCTCAATGGGACTTCCTGCTAAAATAAAGGTTAAAAAAATAAAACATGAAATCAGTTTCAGCTTTACAAGTATATGAACTTATTACAATTTATTTTATTATCTTTATTACATGATTTTCTTCCATTTCAGCAGCCAAAACCAACCTTCAAGCCCAGGCCCAGACCTGGGAGGAACAGAGCAGCTCTGATGAAGAAGGTGAGGAGGAGGAGGAGGAGGAGGAAGAGAAACGACAAGGAACCAAGGATGGTGTCTCCAGGGCAACCAGGAAAAGCTACCACCAAATTCAGAGCAAGAGCACTCGTGAGCCTACATGTAGCCTATAGCAACTCATGACAACCTAAAGAATTCTACCAGTCCCCATTTCATCCGAGAGCAAGCACTAGGTTCTAATTCAATCAACCTGTATATTAATCAGGAATTCATGCTTTTTTGACATTCATCCAACCTCCATTGATACACCACTGAATATGACCAAGCACCAATATTCTATTTTTATTTATTTTCTATGTTGTCATGTTCACCTCCCTGTCGTCCCCAACCCCTCACCTCCCTGTCGTGGATGTTTCTCCAGAGGGGGACCTGGGCAGGGTGGTGTCTTCCCACATGGTGAGCTCCAGCCACTGGGAGGCCAGTGTGGAGGCGGAGGTGGAGGGGGAGATGGAGCTGCCTGACGTAAGCTCCACCCCCAACGACATGAGCTCCATGTGTCACCAGTTCAGCTCGGAGCTGCAGAGGAAATTCCAGGTTTGACTCCCAAACACACACATTCTCTGTCACAATTCTCTACCATTTTCTCTGTGGTGTACACTGCCAAAGATTGATGTAAGCATGGGCTCTTATACCCATCATATGTTTTTAAATCCATGTGGCGTAGTACCAAGTGTGGACTTCAGGGAAAAGGGTGGAGGATTAGGGTCTATTTTGTTTTCTCTTCCCACTTTATCTCTCAAGCACGTGCGCTGACAAGCTAAATGTATTGGGTCTGTCCTCACAGCAAAGTCTTGTTTACTTGACTGACTTGTATGGCATAGGCCTGGGAATGGTTTTTGTGGGAAATCCTAAATGTAAGAATAGAATGCACTTACCTCTTGTTATGCTGTGCTTGGCAGAATCGCTCCAGACGGATGGAGCTGTACACCAAACAGTCTCTGAAGACTGTTCAACAGCACGTGTCTTCCATCAGTGTGCAAGTCAGCCAGTACAGGTCAGTTAGTATAAGAGTAGACAGTACACTATCTAGTATTCAAGCATCTATATATATATATATATATATATATATATATACATCTTCATCTATTTCTCCCCCTCTCCTCTCTTTCTTCCTCTTCCTGTCTTCTTTCTCCACCCCCTCATCACTCTCCCCCCACCTGTCTGTGTATCTGTGCAGTTCTCAGACGCTGGAGCAGGTCAAGAGTGTTCTCCTGGATGAGATCAAAAATCTGGAGCAGGACGACAGCACGCTAAAGACCATGGAGAAGGAACTTACTGTAGGGGTTTACCTCATTATCACCTTGATCTACAGTACACCTTCAAATCAACACCACTTCTTGAGTGAAAGCAGATAAAGTATCTGTATATTTCAAACAAAGTAAAAGTAAAAGTATATTTCAAACACAGATTATTAAACGCTGTTTATTATCCTTGATAAACGTATTCAACACAAAGAAGTGTTTTGGATCATGTGCTGTATGCTTCATCTTATGTTGATGTAATCAATCCGCCCTTCAATCTGATCAGACGTACTGGAGGAAGCAGTCTCTGGCTTTCCACTCTTACCAGGAGAAAGAGACTAGAAGGTGAGGATTTAGTTTGTGTGTGTGTGTGTGTGTGTGTGTGTGTGTGTGTGTGTGTGTGTGTGTGTGTGTGTGTGTGTGTGTGTGTGTGTGTGTGACAACTTTTATCAAGGAGGTTTCTGTTGGGCCCTGTGACTGGCTGGATCAGTTTGTTCCTCTTTGTTACACTGTCACACTCCACAGATTGAAATCAGCCTTGAGTCACCCCATCACCATTTTAGAACACCACACAATACACTGCTTCACTTTTTAAACATGAAGAAAATAACTGTGACCAAAAAATACAAGTGTCTCTTGAGCTAAACTTCGTCAACGAGGTCGGTTTTCCTCCCTTACGCAATGATAGTTATTAGTTTTTCAGGATGTGGTCGTAGCATGCCTGTTCACATGACTGTTATATCAGAAGGCAATATCACTGGTGATCTCAACCAAGGGGCAAAGATTAGAAAAATGAGGATCTTCAATTGATGCATTTTACCACAGATTAGATTACGTAACAATAGAAAGAAACAATACACTCCTGTGTGTGTGTGTGTGTGTGTGTGTGTGTGTGTGTGTGTGTGTGTGTGTGTGTGTGTGTGTGTGTGTGTGTGCGTGTGTGTCCTGTGTGTGTGTGTGTGTGTGTGTGTGTGTGTGCGGGTGGGTGTGTGTGTGTGTGTGTATGTGTATGTGTGCGTGTGTGTCCTGTGTGTGTCCTTTTCTCCTCTACATGCTCTCTTTATCTCGTCTCGTCTCGTCTCTTCTGGTTGTAAAAGTATTGTTCTTTCCCCTCAGACTCCAGAGCCTGAAGAGCACTTTCCAGACCAATGTGTGTCACAGCCTGGAGTACGAGGAGCGCATTTTCACCTCTCAGGTGTGGACTTCACCTCCTATGTTGTTTACAAATGTTTTAAAACAGTTCCCGTTCCACACGGCAAAATTTCAGAGAATTAGGATTATTGGTTTATTATTCTACAGTATGTCGATACAGATTATTATACAGTATGTCACCTTGTATTTGGTTTCATTCTTTGTATATACTAATGATGACCATTCCTCATTCGTCTCACACAGGCTATCGTTTTACAGTGGATGAAGTTAATTTGTGTTCTTAAACCTATTCTACTACTGTCCATTAATAACTCATGTCTTTTTGCAGTAGGGAAATGATGGCATTATGTTCATCCCATTTTGTCTTCTGTCTACTGTGTACCCCTGACCCTGTCATTGAGTAGAGTTCAAACCTGTGTTCTATCACCTGATGTTTTCAGATGTGCCTGATGAGGAAAGACATGAAGTCAGTTCAGGACAGACTCTTCAAGGAGATGGTGAGTTGAAATGGCAGGAGACCAGAGCAGAGACTAAAAAAACGATTAGATTGACGTTTTTCTGTGTTTTGGCTGGCGTGTTGTGTAGGGTCCTCTTTTGGAAGCCACACACAAAGTGCTGCCATAGCAGCTTAAAGAGTACTGTGAAGGTGTGAAGTTGTTTTTAGGAGATTGTGTAATTGTGTAATGTGTGTAATGTGTGTGTGTGTGTGTGTGTGTGTGTGTGTGTGTGTGTGTGTGTGTGTGTGTGTGTGTGTGTGTGTGTGTGTGTGGGTGTGTGTGTGTGTGTGTGGGTGTGTGTGTGTGTGTGTGGGTGTGTGTGTGTGTGTGTGTGTGTCCTTTTAGCAAGAGGAGGAGATCCTGAGTGTGAGGAGAGGACTACAGGCTCTGTTCCTGCCTGATGGACCCAGATTCTAGATTCTGATCCTAGCAAGTACCTCACAAGGTGGCTCACAAGGTGGCACTGCACATTCTGATATGTTCCTGTTCTGTGTCAAATGTAATATATTGAGTTCAATGAATATACTATATTAATGTGAGCAATGTTAATCTATATTAATATATTTGTTAATTAATATTATTATATATGTATGTGTTAATTAATATACATTTATTTGTAGTTAATTGTACTCCAGCTATGACTGTATATTATTTTTAATATAAATAATGTTTTTTTTGTGAAAATAGTTTGAACGACAATTCAATATGGTCAACATCTTCGCCAACTGTTTAGATTACAAATTCAGTTTTAACAAATACATGATTATAGAGACATCACACTGTCCCTTACTTTGTTGGAAAGGTCATATTATACAGGCTAGTACTGTCTGCAACTTATTCCTAGAGATAAATATGCATACAAAGACTGTCCCTATTCCTGTGTTTTCTCAGCATAAATCTCAGCAATTGAGTAACCTTTTTTAAACCAGTCAGCGGCTTTTACGTGTTGGTTATTTATTCGCCCATCTACAGTAGCGATCGCTTTATGACATACTTTAGAAAAAAAGTGATTGTGAAAATAAGAGGAGGCAACATTTTAAAAAAAGACCTTGTATTTTGAAGACAAGTAGTGCTTACAAAGGTTTCTCTTTTCAGTGAAGACATTGACAGTCCAGTTCAGATTGACATATATACAGTTGATATGAAATTCGTCCCACGACTACACAGTCTACCCCCCACCCCCACCCCCAAGTGACACATTATTCAAATAAGAAAGGTGAGGCTGGTCACATGCACAACTTCCTCCCAGTACAGATTCACCACCTTTTCAAAGGAGTCTGTTTAAAAAAAACAACGACACAGACAGAAGAGATTGTTTTTCCTCAACTCCCGTCTTAGCCCCAGGTTCCATTGTAGTCCTCTTCCTCCAGGCGGCTCCCGCAGTGGAGACATAGCCTCCAGAATTCACCGCCACACCCAAACATCACCGCCCACCTCTCCCACACCCCACGGTCGTTGATGACGAGGGGCTCTGGAAGAATTCAGGACAACCCTGCAGACAAAGAGGCTCCAGGATCTGAAAGAATGGCCTTCAGCAGCTTCTAACACCGCCAACGCAGCCAAAAATGGAGGCTCAGCATTTTTCTTCACAGAAGAAACTCCCCTTCACGGCCGGTGGAACCTACAGTAGGAGGAGGGGGAAGAGAGAGAAATGGAGAGAGGCATCGTGAGTGCAGAAGGTGCCTTTGTAATCACGGCCAGTTATGATTACAGATATTCAGCAATCTGGAGGGCTATTTTTAGCACAGACATTAAGTGCCTTCATGTAGGTTACTGTTACAAATCGACCGGAGGACTTCCATTTACTAAACAGGATTATAAAGGACACGACAGCATTTGTCATTTTTTCGTGCTGACACCAGTCCCCTAGGAGGACGAGGGCCCCCATCCCCTTTTAGGATGAACATCTATTTTTAGCTCTGGACATTTCTGGACATGCAAGGGGAACTAAAATTAGACGCAGCCGCGGCTGAGAACAGAAACAAAAAAAACACACACAGTGCGGAACACTGACCTTGTTAGGTGCTTGCTCGAGGCGTGCACCTCCATCTCAGTGCTTTTGAACTCGTTCAGTTCTTTTCGGATAGCTGCCTGCGTAAAATAAAAAAGGAGATGGTTAGAGCATCCTTGAGTGCCGGACAGGCACAACGACTGACATTCAGACAGCAAAATGACAGCATTGCGCACAAGCGAGTCAACAACACAAAGATGATGACAAGTTCTTATCTGCAAGGACAAGGATATCATGGATTGAGATGAACAAGTTGTAGATAACAACAAGACATGCTGACACGATTGAGATGGGCAATAGTATGTTTCCAGCACCTGAACACATTGTTTTGTGTTTCTAGACTGTGACCCACATCACAACATGTTCTGATGAGGGTGTATGTCCATCACTAAAGTACGCAGTTATGAATTCTGTGGGAGGTAAAGTACACAATAATTAATTATTTTCATTCAGGATTCCCTGATGACACACATACCTTATCAGCTGCAGAAAGTCTGGTCCAGGGCTTGTCTGCTCTCCTGTCATAGTCCTGAGCTTTGGCCACCTCCACGTAGTCACTAAAACGGATGAGAATCTTTCGGTCCCGTAGCTCATCGACTGTGGGTCGCTGGTTGAGCTGTAATTCACAAGGAGAAGGGATAACGGTACCAGTATATTATCATAATCTGACAAGTACTGCGTCTGGATAAGCAATAATTATACATATCCATGTTTGGCTCTTTGCTAAATTCATGTGTATTCATGTTCATCTCAATATGTTGCATTAATTCACTGATATACTCATATCATCAGTGAAGATTTTGCCATAGATGTTCAATAATTCGGCAAATATTAGCTTTTATGTAGCACATTCTTATAGTTACGGTTTCTCAAAGAAAGACAATTAGTGGACATTAGTATTCATAAAGTCAACTTGGATAAAATACTGGGGAAGTATTTTAGAATCAACTGTACCTTTCTGTTCAGTCGCTGCTTGATTTCCCTCCTCTCTTCTTGTTCTACCTGGTCATTTCTCTCTAAACCAAAGAGAAGACAACATTAGGGGAATGAGAAAGACAATGACACCATAGATTATCTAGTTGGCCTGCTTTGCTGCTATGCTAGGAGCTCGGACAACCACAGTTTCCAATATTTATGTTTAACTGGGTTTCCTTATTGTCTCCCAGTGTCCATGTCACTCTGACCCTAAACCTAATCAAAGAGGGTCCTAAATTGTTATGAAATCAATATTTAGTAGGCATCCTCTACTAGGTCCTCTACTCCTGTCTGCTGTTACAGATATTTCCACGTTACTTGTTTGTTCCCAAAATGATAAAACTTGCTTAAAACACGTTCCTACTCTGAGTAGACTAAAATCTTGTTTACATTATTTATACGTGTATATTCTCAAATATGCACGTTAGAAATCGAATCCGTGTATAATTGCCTCCTACAATTTCCAACACTTTTTACAGAATACGTAGTATTGTGTCCGAAAATGTGATCTTGCCAAGAAAATTAAATGATTTTCGCCAACTTCAGGAACGGTTAAGAAAAACAATCAATGTGCTCTCATGCGGTTTCTCCTGAATTTTACATGAGTGAATGTAGGCTACTACATTTATGCATTATCTGCCTTGTTTGGTTTATTTTTAATCCGCGCATTAATTTGACATGACTTGATGAAATAGAACATATATGGATTTCAAAAATATAATACAACTAATCAACAGTTATAACTTACGTTTGAGGATATTCCGGCTCTCCAACTCTTCAACGTTCGGTCTTTGACTCAGTCTCCTGCGGAAAAACACCAAAACCACGTTTTGAACCATTTTCGATTCAAGCTCCAACATCCCGTCGACTTTTAAACCCGATGTATTCTCTTCAGTGCGCTCGTTCTAGAGGCAAACCCCCAGCCTCTCCATCTAGCGTCTAAACCCCGACTATGATGCTTTGGTACAGGCGCTCCCCACATCTGGAATTCCCAAAGAAGCGCAATTTATTACAGTATGTTCCCGTTAGACAGCTCGTGAGACCTATCGCTTATTACTTCAAAGTCAAATATATTAGACTTCAACAATAAACAGTCGCTTGCTCTACTGTTTGCTGTAGCTAAGTGTTCTCGCCTATCTGCCGTCCGTGGTAGACTGCACAAGCTTTTGAACTGAGTCGTGATGCGCTGCTTGCTTGGGCGCGCCTTGCCTAATTCCCGAGTCCTGACTGCATGCATAATTTGTGGTATAGGAAGCGGTCCATAAGAGATTCCCACTCTAGGCATCCCCAATCTCCCTCTTTGCACTACGCACCAACCCTTTGTTTTTTCATACTGTGTAAGTGTTTTAATTCAAGTACAATTACATGTCTTCTTATCCTCTGGACTAACTGTATAATATCTTACACATGGGCTCTATCGAAATGTATATGGTTAAACAGTATATTGACAAGATATAATTACTTTTTATATAATACAGTAATACGTAATAATAAAACACAATACTAATAACATTATATAGTTCACCCTCACAATCAAAACGTCAACAATAGTCAAATGGCCATGACTTTGTGCACGTGAGCTTTTCAAAGAAGATATAAATAATAGATGCTGGCACAACAGGGCTTAGCCCCACACCACATGCAGCAGTCCCACCGCCCCAAAGATGAAGGGAAACCAAGGAGTGCATTCACCACGCAGCCTCACAGCATGTCTCCCACCAGCTCTGCACTTACACTATAGTCCAGTACTCTGAGTGAAGACCAAAGTTAGGTCACCCTGGAGTCCAGACACTGACCCCTCAGCTCACCTGACAGCCAATTTATGCCACATCTCCCTCTGAAGAAGTGATTATGATTGAATCCACTGTAGCCCCGACATTTATAAGAACACCGTAAGAACTGACATTCTTTTGCAATTCAATTGAAAACTACAATTGTTCTATTCAAGAATGACAACATTTGCTATTCTCCCTAAAATGCCAAACTTATGTTTAATAGTATCATTACAAGAGTACTAAATGAAATTAATAGTGTATTACATGTTGTTATCAGCTCACAGATCATAGAGAGATGGATCATAATATTTAACCAAAGAATGCAATATAAGGCTCGAGGAAACTTGCCGAAATGCATCATTTAAGAACAGAAAGAATGACTAAACGCATTTTGTAATGAAGATGATGTGTGTGCTATCAGTCTTTGTAGATTAGCACACACTTGTGTGTAATAATTAATTAACTTGATATTCCCTGTGGGACAAAAAGCTCAGTATTCCACCATTACATAGCCTACAGTACATTTTCAGAATCAACAAATGATGAAGCACTCTGCGGGGTAGCCTATGTTTAATCTATCTTATGTTTGTAATGTTTACTACGTTATGTTGCTCCTACAGGGTGGTTTTACCAAGGAAACAAATATTGAGGCAGATCAGTGCACTTTTATCAAATAAAGCTTGCATTGTAGTTCAGAATCACCATTAGAACACAAGAGCCATCCGGTACATCCTGTTGGATCTGCAACTCCAGTACTCTTTGAGCCAGAAGGCATTCCAACAGATGTGGTGTCATTACATTTTCAACAGATGAAATGGAGAATCACTCCAGTCCCCAAGCCCCAATGGACGCGATATCCACCATGTTATTGACCTGGTCGCTGGGTTGCTTAGCAACAACAGTTTCTCGTGGAAATCTCATAGACAATGGAATCTTCCCTGGGAACACTACTACTCCTCAGCAATCCACCCGTGGGGATTTCAGTGTTACAGTCGAGAGAAATTGACAACATTCTTGGCTACAAAGAAGACATCATCATGCTTTCCTGAACAAAGAATACATGACATGATAATATCGTGCATGCCGCAAAAAAAAAGGTATTTACTGTCAGACATGACTCAGAGTTTCCCTTTTATGCTCAGTATTTTCTAAAGTAAAACTGAGGATGTATCTCCAGCATTGCTAGTCATGCCTGAGAATAGGACAACCTTGAGTGGGCAGTAGCAGCAATTTCCTCTCTATTTCTCCTCCCAATGATACCACATACAGACAAAAGGCCACACAGCAGCTAGCTATAGCAGTCACAATAACCTAACCTGCTCTTCTTACTGTACCCCACCTCCCCCTTCCCTCCTGCCAGCATCTCTCCTCTCATAACTCCCCAACAACACACATTTATGGAGAAGAGGGGGAGGGTGGAGAGAGGGGAGTGCACTGAGATGCATTATTCAACAGTCTCGGTGACTAAAAATAGCAACAGTGAATCGCCATGCAGCAGAAGTGCTAGGCAGAGCATTCTATAGATAGAAAGGTCATCTTACACCGTGACAATGAACAGACAAGGTGTCATTATATGTGATAAGCTAGCTCATGCAGAATATTCTGCTTGCACTGCACCAAGGCCAGCAATTCCTCTGAGCTGGAAAGAGAAGAGGAATTTCAATCTAGTGTAGAAGTCATTGAGGGACTTCTAAAGCCAGGAGTGATGGACAGTTTTGCTATCCAGTAAGGGTACCCAGGGGAATTGGGCTTTACTCTTCTGCTAAGCTTTCCTCCTCTTCGCTATCTTCTGGGCTAAATATAGCAGGACTTTCCCTTCACCGAAACAGTGCAGTGTGTCACCAAAATATGGAGCTAAACTGGCACATATACTAGTAATACTAGTGGCATTGCATAAATGCTGAGAGAGCAGGCCATGAGCGTAACGTTATGTCTACTCAAGTCTAGAAATCAAAAATATTTACAATTAGCCTTTCTAGGCAGATTTGTCTGGAGAAAGAAGATGGTAACACCCTCTGCTAGTGTTACGTCTCTCCAACAGCACTCGTAACCCAGGTCTCTACATGCTGGTCCTGGATCCACTCTGTGCTCAGGTTTTAGTTTCAACCAAGCAATCACATCACAAACAACCAGCTAACAATAATAGCACTATGACTAACAGTCATACAGACTAAATATCTACAGAGATAAATGTTAGAGGTGTGATAGATAATGTATCTCAGTTATGTCCAAGACAGCCTACATCACACTCAATTTGGTGTAAACAGGACGTCTAACATCACCCCAGCTGCATGTCTCATGTCTCTGACCCTGGGTCTCTTACGCAAGCTGAAGTCATGCTGCTGCCTTGGCTTTACATAAGCTGTTTGTTTGCAGCTTTTAGTGAATAGCCACTTGTTATAGACAGACAATTTGTCTGATGTTTTCCTCTTGCGGTCTGAGAGGGACTTAGAATAGCCTGGAGGTGATGGTTCCTGGGAGTCTCCGTAGATCTCTTCCTGGAGGGTGGGTGGCACTCCAGTGTGAGTTATTGCACGGTTGGTTACATAACACAATGGTGCACCCTGGTTTGATACATTGGTGTGAATGACCTGAAATACCTTCACATAGCCTACTGTACTCTTACTGTACTGTTTTCTATAAACAAGCAATGTTACAGTACAAGAATGTTTCCCAAATGTTTTGTTAGGGAAGTGTGATGTCCCGTACGGCAAATGTTCTGGTCTATGCGATGGAGTCTCATGTCCATACGTAAACATTAGCAGAACGTCCCTCGCACATGTAGACGTTCATGGAATTATAGTTTTTATCTAACCCCTTTGGGAACCATACTGTACATTGTTAACCTGGTTGCTTTTTGAGAGCTAGTCTTGTATATTTTAGTGTATTTTATCATGACAGAGAGCACATACACTACTTGTTTAATGCATGCCAAAATACGAATAAACTGGTTTACAGGATTCTACTCCAATTGACAATCAAACTGCTCGATTACATGACTCATCTCCCTCCCTCACCTGGGGATTGGTACAGTCAAGACCTTGATTAGTTAAATCAGCTGGTTTAGAGCTTGGCTGGAACAGAATCCTTCCAACACAATAGAGTGGCTTTCCAGGATTGGTCGAGCCCAAACATGGATTTGACAGCATGTGCAAAACAATTGCAGATTAAAAAACACAAATCAAGTCAATGCCAGTCAATGGGGATAATCCTTTTAGATCACATTGTTTTTCTCACCTCTCCTCTAACCCTCCCCCCCCACCCCCCACCTACTTTGCTCAATATTACATAACCATGTCCACAGCAATAAAGCCTACAGGCCTACCCTGCCCTATTATTGCTTAGATCCACTTCTTTAATGGGACAACTGCTTGTTCCCTCCTAGTATCTCAATGGAACTATTGTAGGATTTTTTTTTTTATTTCTAGCATCATCTGATACCCTCCACCCAGCATAACAGTGTGTTAGCATTCACATTAATATGAATAGTACAGGTACATTATATCTAAAACTGGATGACTAGGATGTTAGAAACGGGACAGTGTTGGTTGGGAGATATTTAGATATTGTAATAGTTGGGGTCAATAGCAGTGCCATTTCAATTCTGATTGTATTTCACAAGTCAGGTAGTTTGAATTCATATTTTATGTCCAACTGGAATTGATTGACCTTCAAGACTTGACGGTACTGTACATGAGCTAAATAGTTTGAGTGTGGAAATGAAGGCGTGTGTGAAGTTCATCATCACGTACTTGGCGAGTTTCATCTCAATCTGCTGGCGGATTTCCTGGCGTTCCTGGTCACTGCGTACTGGGAAGATATTCCGGTCTTCCAGATCCTGTTTGCTGGGTCGATTCCGGAGCTTCACGGCCAACAACTCCTTTCTTAACCTACGAGGCAGTGTACCTATACACACACCCCCACACACAGGACATCAGCGATAACTGCAATACAATTACTCTTATATGGCCAAATACTAACTTCAGATGTATACCATAAATGTTAATAAAAATAACACATAGATACAGGACATAAAGCTAATGAAGATATTGCTAACATAAAAAAGGTACACCTTTCAAATGTGTGACATCTTGGATATGGCCACAATCTACTTTATTCTGGGTTCCAAGGGACCCACCAAGGGCAAAAAATAAACAACCGTCAAATGTGGGTAGATTTTGGTGAATTTTCTCATCCACCAGACACCTTGGCTGGTAGACCAAAAAGTTAATTTTATGCACTGGACCCACCGGAGATGACAGAGTCATTCCAGTCGTCCTGGTCATGCGGAAGGCCCGAGGAGTCGGAGAAGCGCTGGTCCAGCCGTACGTTCTCCTTGTTCTCCTCTGCCTCCTTCTTCCTCTCCACTTGCTGGGCCCAGTCGCCCCCACCCGCTGGGTCCTTCTCTGAGCTGCAGGAGCGAGAGAGCCGCCCGTCAATGCGCCGCCGTGGGGGCGAGCCCGGCTTAGGCCCATGCACACTGGGGGGACATGGGAGGTCACATGGAGGGTTAACATGAGGGGGGGCTGACAGGAAGGTCAGTATGGGAGTCAACATGGGGGTTTCATGTATGGGTGAGGGTGGTGTGATGTTTTGAAGGGTAACATACAATAAGGAGTTAACATATGGGTTAGTGGAGGAGCTTGAACATGGCTGAGTGACATCAGGGTGACATCAGCTATGATATCAATAAGAAGGACCATGAGGAGGTTTCACAGGTTTAAAATTGGAGTCACATAGACATACAGCACTTGAAAATGCCTTGATCTGTGGAGGTTTGCAGTGAATGAGCCGTGCTCCGCTCGCTCACCATTCCTGTTGCCTGTTTTTTGAAGCGAAAGCTCGTTGTAGTTCCTCCATGATGCAGCTAGGGGGCATTGGAGGGTGCATCATATTTCCGAGGTGAGGAGACCCTGATGTATTGGAGAGGGGCCCTCGCAGGGCCATGGGGGCCAGGCTGTCTGGGGCCCTGGGTGGCTCCTTTGGCAGGAAAGAGTTGGGAAGGTGGGAGGGCAGAGAGGCTGGGCCTGGGTGTGAGAAGAAGAGAAACAGAGAGAATCAAGTAAGAGTTACTAAGTGTGTGTGCGTGTGTGTGTGGTGTGTGTGTATGGTGTGTGTGTGGTGTATGGTGTGTGTGTATGGTGTGTGTGTGTGTGTGGTGTGTGTGTGTGTGTGTGTGTGTCCACGTCCACGCTTCTCTCAGCCTACCACACCAGCCTACCCACCCTCGCCAGTACTCAGCTGTGGCAGCAGTTTCCCAGATCCTGGCGGAGGGGAGGTTCCTGGCAGTATTTCCTCTTCCTGTGTCTCCTCCGTCTCATCATCTCCGTCCTCCTGGACCCCCTCAGAGCTGTCACCCCCAGGAGGACTCTCTTCCTCTCCCTCCTCCTCTGTGTTTTGGCTGGGCTCCTCTTCTGTCTCACAGTTCTCTGTAGGCTCAGCCACTGGAAATACATTTTTAATCAAATTACACTTTAAAAACATATATTATAATATTGCGACATCAGAGCATTGGTTATATTGGGTATATTGGAAGACGTTTTATTCGTGGATTCAAGATAACAGATCAATAATACAGGCAACCATTCTGAATATCTGCCTACTTTTAATGAGTCAAGGTGTTTTTACCTTTTACTTGATCACCCCCTTGTGGTTCATGTGAACACCATGTGACATGTGACATTTACTGTTCAAAGAGTGGACAAGAGAATTACAGTATCAATAAGAAGGTAAGAGCTGACCCTAACCCTTTTTGACAGCTTTTCTAAAAAAAAATGTTTAACCTACTGTGCGTCCTCTTACTAACAAATCACTCTCAAATCTCCTATCCTGTCAATTCATTGATCTTCTCGAGGATGCGGGCGGGAACAGATGCTTAGGAGGATTCCAATACACCCAGGCAGTCTCCAATCTAATCGCGTCCAATCCATCAATTCCCACAATTCAAACCAAGGAGCCCATTCATTAATTGGGTTGTTGAGGTAGGAGTTGGACTCTCCTACCTGTGGGTATGGGGGGGTGCTCCTCTGGGCCCAGGTACTCCACACTGCTGACTGTGAGAGCGGGGGTTAGAGGCCTCCCAAATCCCCCCAGCATGTTGCTCATACCATCTGAGGAGCCTTGCAACGGGGAACCGGGGTCATGACAAAGAAGACCACTGGACAACGCCACGTCTGCAGGGAACACAGCAATATACAGGGGTTATTACTCATTCTAAACTCACTGTAACATATATCATACAGATCACCTCCGATAACTAGTCATTCTCAAACTCAAAACTATGTACAGTATATGGAACCAGGTCAGGATGGTAAATTCATCCCTCAAGTTGAAATACCCCCACCCGCACGATGGATTTGCTAGCTTTTCTGTGGTGTAGCTGGTTTACATCAGGTGTTACAGTGATGGCAATACAGAGGACGCAAGTTTGAGACTCGTGTCAGCTCGGAGTGGGAGGAAGCAATACTGTTTGCAGCAGCATGACGCCTGTTACATTGGTGCGTGTTGACCCAGATCCGCAGTTGGGCTCAGCTCGACAGCTGGGGTCGCTGTGGGGTTGTGAGTTTAGAGGGGTGAGTGTAACAAGGTCAGGATGGTAAACTCACTCCTCAAGTTGAAATTCCCCCCACCTGTGCTATGGGGTTGCTAGCTTTTCGGTGCTGTAGCTGGTTTCCATCAGGTATTTTAGTGACGATCACATGTGTTGGCAATACAGAGGACGCAGGTTCGAGACTCGTCTGAGCTGTACGAGGAAGCAATACTGTTTGCAGCTGATTGTTGATAGTAAGAGACAAAGCCATTTTGAGGCATAACCCAAGTCTTACTCGTACTACTAGTCGCCCCCCACACACTGGAACTGCAAGTGTAAACAGAAGCTCACAAGTGTAGTAAACATCGATATTCCACAACAATTGATTCTACAACATGTAAATGTACTACGACTATACCTGACCTGCCTTGAAGGGAAATGGGGGGAAGGAGGAAGGACATGTGGGTTCTCCAAGAGGCTCTCTCTCTCCCTTTCCCTCTCTCTCCCTTTCCCTCTCTCTTACCTGTGGCACTCTGCTTCATCTTCTCGTTTTTCTTTTTCCTCCATTTCCAGGGTTTGAAGATACGCCCCAGGCTGGCCAGCTTGCTGTTGCGACGGATGGGCGGAGTGTGCACCCCCGACACCAGACAGCCAGTCCGCAGCACCCTCTGCTGCTCCATCACCTCCGCTGCAAGCAGACGGGAAGGTGGGGGGGGGGGGGGGGGGGAGACAAAGAGAGGTAGAGGTGAGGGGAGACAGATGGAGGAGAAAAGTGAAGAGGTAGGTGAAGGGGGGAGGAGAGGGAGAGATCATTAGCAGGCATTCAAGTGTACAACATTCCAACATTTCATACTTACTGCTTCGGCAATATCATGCATGAGGTAAATGCTCACCCAAAGTCATGTGGATAGTCTCTTTAAGTCTCTTGAGACTTCATAAGAGAAATAAACTCTGCAGCAAGACACTATACTGTAGATGGGGCCTTGAATAACACAACTACCCAGAGGAATACAGGTATATGAACGAACAAGACATTCCATTGAAAACGTAGACTTGGCCTAAGCTTTGTATGTGCAAAAAAACAGCCCATTTGATCATCTCACTGTTTCATCCCTGTTCTTTGATTCTCTGTTAGTCAGCAAGACGACAGTGGATCTTTCAATCTCTGTTCAAGCCACTACAAGCAATGAAAAGCATGTTTTTAGATTCTCAATTAATAACTGTCACAGGCCCACACAACAGCTGCACCACTACTGTTATGATTTATTTTGTTCACATTAAATCACAAACTGCAGTACGTAAATAGAAATGTACAGTGCAATAAATATAACGATCAATTGGACTAAACAACAACAACAACAACAACAACAACAACAACAACAAGGGCTTGCACAAGAGACAGACATATTTGTCCAAATATTTTGCAGAGCAGGAGTGGTTTCGCTAAAAGAAACAGAGAAAATGGAAAGTACATGTAAGTGAAAGAGTCAGCTGAGTGAGACACTGTGTGTTTGAGTTGGTGGGGGAAGAGGTACAGTAGGGTGGATACACACAGCCCCAGCATCGTGGTGAGCTCCACACGCTTTTTCTTTCTCCTTCCAAAACGCATGGGCTGGGATGGGCTGGGGACGATGGTGATGGGGGGGAGGAGCAGTGCAGGCGCTGGTGACTAGCGTTTGACCCTGAATAACAGGGAAACGGGTCAGTTGACCGCGCACGCGTCTGCCTAAGTCATCCAGCCACCGCCGAATCAACCGTCAGCCAGCCACCGCTGAATTCAGGTCAAGCTTGAAGATACCGCGACGAGCAGAGAACAGCACACACAGCAAGCTTAGAGGAGGGAGGGTAGTTGTCAAGCCCAGGCTCACTGCTGTTGCCATGGCGACCACAACCAGATGCTGCAGCAGCAGTCAGTCAGTGGAGGAGCCCCCTCGGAGGCAGAGCAGCCCAAGTGCATGCAGGAAAGGGGTAAAGCAGCGTGGAGGAGGTCTGTGTGAGTAGAAAAGGAGAGAGGAGGGGGAGAAGGGGGGCTAGGTTGGAGGGAGGAGAGGAAAGGAGGGGAGGATTCCGGGGAGGGGAGGGGGCTGTTGCCATACGGAAGAGCTTGCTGGAGAATCTTGGGCAGCCAATCAGAGACCAGCTGTTCATAATGTATATCAAATATTTGTCAATGTTTCATAAAAAAAGGGGAAAGCTGTTCAAAAATGTAGTCAGGATAAGACACAGGATTTGGAGAGAGCTGCATGGTATATTGTATATTTTTCATTGGATAAGGATAAATAAAAAATTATGTCTGTCAAATGTTCATCATGAATGGGCTTCACCACATGTGGTGAAAACACTATTTTAATTACCATGCTAATGTAAACAGGATTAATTAAAACCTTGTATTATACCGGTACTTACACAGCAGAGCAGTAGGCCTATTTGTAGTGGTGTGCATAGTCCAACAAGCATAGTCTATAGCTCTTGGACTATCCTCTTCTCCTCAATGGTATTTCAAAATCCCAGAAAAACCTCATATACATAAGTATTCAGACCCTTTGCTATAACACTCTTAAAATTAGCTAAAATGCAAAAATGTCATCAACCAATCACTGAATAAGTTGAATTTAATCCATCTTAATGCAAGGATAATAGTTCATGTAATTTTGGAATTAATATCTTTGTATTTATAGGGTCTCTGATTTGCATAGGAATCAGTTACACACTGTGTGGATCAGGTATTCATTACAAACTGAGCAAATGGAGAGGAACAAAACTGCTCAGGAATGCGACCCTGAGGCCTGGGGAGAAAAAAATCTACAAAGTTGAATGGTGGAGAGGAAAAAGCACAGTCGATGGGACAACATCATCTCAGTCACTCTACAAAATTGGTCTATAACCAAGTGGCCAAAAAGAATCCCTTAATGGAAAATAATCTATCTCATATCCATAATTGTGTTTGCAACAATGAATTCAAGTGATACAGCAAAGAAAGTGGCTGGAAATGTGTTTATTTGGTTTTACTACAAAGCTGGGTTTGGTGCAAATCCAGCACATGCAATGCAGTTTCCGCACCATCTCTCGTGTGAAGAATAGTGGTAGCTGCATCAAGTTATGGGTATGTTTGTCACTGGCAGGGACTGGGGAATTTGTGAGGATCAAGAGAAAATTATGAAATTTGCTGAGTTGGTAGTGACATCCTAATCTACAGTGTGTAATTGATTCCTATGCAAATCAGAGACCCTATAAAAACAAGATATTAATTCCAAAATTACATGAACTATTATCCTTGCATTTAGATGGACTCAATTCAACTTACTGAGTGATTTGTTGATGACATTTTGCATTTTAGCTCATTTTAAGAGTGTCATAGCAAAGGGTCCGAATACTTATGTACATGAGGTATTTCTGTATTTCAATTTTAATACATTTAAAAAAATGTGTTTTGGCTTTGTCATTCTGGTGTATTGTGTCCATAATCCATTTTAAATTGAGTGTATAACACAACAAAATGTGGAAGAAGTGAAGGAAGTGAATACTTCCCAAAGGCACTGTATAGGAAAGGTTTACAGTGCCTTCAGAAAGTATGCCTTCGGAAAGGCACTGTATGTATACTTGTTCAGCTTGAGTGGTGTGGTAAGGGTTCATTCACTACAATAGTGGATTAGGCATGAGGCTAAGACAGTCTTTCACTGTTACAGTACCTTTCAATACCTGTCCAATGCTACTTGCAGTGACCTACTATAACACCATAACATAGACATAACATAACACTGACATAGAACTAATAATGTAAATGCATAAAACAGTCATAACACTACTATTTGTCTGTTTTGTCCTAATAGTGTTGAAAGGTCTCTGTTTAATGTGGCAGATTGGATTTGAACGGGGTCATCTGCACGCCACAACACTGTGTAAGCACGTTGAGCTAAAGCCTAACTAATGTAAGTCTTTATGTGCCCCCCCCATGCCCACCTCCCATCCCATCACTTCAGGGACTACCAATGTGTCCTTGAACAGGCCACCTCCTTACCCACTGCCATGCCAGCTAACCTCCTCACTTACCCCCCTGGCACTGCAACTGTGCCGCCATCTGTCCATGCCCTACCGCCTATGGGCCTGCCTCAGTCAAAGACACAGAGCTAAGAGAGAGAGAGAGAGGGAGAGAGAGAGAGAGAGAGGTTGCTTCTATCCCTTTCAGCCAGAGAGTGATTTAAGAACTCTGTTCTGAAAGAGACTAGAAGGCACCTGACCAATTCAGAGAGGGAGGTGCAGAGTTCAAAATGAGCCTATTCAGTCTCTAAGCAGAGTGGTGTGTCTCTGGTTGACTGGTAGACATT
>NC_139662.1:5615820-5710820 GCF_951799395.1 Argentina silus
ACATTTGTTTGGAAGTAAACAAGAGAGCTTTAGTCACGACCATGGACATGAATATTGAACCTTGAAATAGAATCTCTATGGTCACAACAGCTTACAATGAGTGTCTACTTTGACATGACAATGCAAGAATAGGTTACCTATCCTAACCCCTTGTATCTGTATCACAACTTCAAGACAGTTGTCATAACTTAATAAGGTGTTATGCCTGTTTAATGCTTACGACAACTATTGTAATGCAAAAGGCAGAATTAGCTGATGTTTGTACTGTAGTCATATTGCAGCGGTGTCACTGACTACCTACAGCAAGTTAGGTTAGGACAGAAAGAAACTTGATTGTAGACCTTTGTTGAGGGCCGATAGACCTAGTGTATAAGTCAATGGGTTCAGCCAGGAGTAGTACAGGATTAAGTTGCACCTAGGCACTGATCTAGGATCAGCACTGCAATGCGAGAGGGGCCCTCTCCATGGTGCTGAAATCCTCACTGCAGTTACGTTGACATAGTGTGTCCCTCATTCATACAAAACACTGTATACAATACAGCCCTTGCATGCACACACACACACACACACACACACACACGTACACACACACACACACACACACACACACACACACACACACACACACACACACATATGCCTGCTTCCTCCCACACACTCCAAACAGTCCAGCGAGACAATGAATAGACAGATTCATTTCCTTTACAACTGCATTTCTTCTACAGTATGGCTGTAATCTGATCTAGCAAGGTATTTAATTTACCATCTCTGAAGAGAGGCTGTAAAGATTACCCCTGTTCAATACTGTAAGTGCTTATTAAGCTAACAGTTTCTCCAAGGAGCCTTTCTCTCTATTCTCCATCTGTAATGTTATGATGTGATGGCATGTGTTGGCATCCCTTGAGTCATCGGAAGTCTGTCTACCTCTTCTACCTTGTCCTTGTTCTTTCCCTGCCCCCGTCCCTCTCCCCTCGTCTTCTTTCTATTCCTGTGTGTTGCTATCCCAGACATCCCAGACAGTTTATATGAGATGGGACCCGGGAGTTCCCTCTTCGCTGATCATCTATCTCTGACAGAATGGCCCTCATTGGCTACGGGGGAAACTTAGATGGTACAACTGAGAGTGGTTGTGAAGCACAACACTTCCTGGTTTAGTTTTCTTCATCCTCACTGATCTGACTGGACTGGCGAAGGGAAGGCAGTGGGATAATGGATATGAGACTCCTCTTTGTAAGCAAGTCAGTGGGACCCAATGGCCTTCGCCCAGTCAATCTTTTCTATTTGAATAACTGGGGGGAATGACCAAGAAAAAGAGCAAAGGGAGAAAAGGGAATAGAAGGAGCAACTCGTTGGGTTTCAGTCCTCACTTCTTTCCAAGAAAGAATTTGATGGTTAAAATACATGGTGAAACAGTCAGAGACAACTGAAGCCTACACAGTCCATCCCTCAATGCCAGATA
The DNA here is from genome assembly GCF_951799395.1 of Argentina silus. Lineage (NCBI taxonomy): Eukaryota > Metazoa > Chordata > Actinopteri > Argentiniformes > Argentinidae > Argentina > Argentina silus. The sequence goes on from NC_139662.1 coordinate 5,617,280, forward strand.
ACTAAGAGGACAATTCTCTCTCCTTTGCTTTTCAGACATGGAAATTCTGTATCCTCCTCTGTTATTTCAGGGCCCAGTAGAGCTTCCTCCCTCTCTGTTTTAGCATGGCCTCCTGAACTCCACTTAACCTTCTTCTTTAGCTCCATTACCTCCTCCCTTAACACTGAGGTCTGTGACAGGTGTTTTGGGCTGCTTGGGTCCTAGTTCTACGATAGCCCTCTAAGGGCTGCCTACTGAACTGCCTGACTGCTTTCCCCCCATTCAGTCTATTTTTATTCTGGCTGTGATTTGTTGATGTTGCACAAGCTCAGGCTAGCGCTCCAACACACACACATCCATGCATGTATGAGCACACAGACACATATGCAAGAACACACACACGCACGCACGCATGACACACACACACACACACACACACACACGCACACACACACACACACGCACACACACACACACACGCACACACACACAGTTCACAGACTGTCAAATGTCTAATCTGCTCCCACTTCTTCAGGGAATAGGCATGAGGCTTGTAGTTGTTGTGTTCCATTTGTATGCATGGAGAAAGACAGCGATCTCACAGTGAGCTGTGTTTGACCAGGCATACAATACAGTGGTTTATCCCATTCCGTTCTCTCAGCTCCTGGGTATACAATCTGTTACAACAATACGCTGTGTTGTTACAGCACTGTAGGCAACAGATTTGACTTATCAGGGACCATGCATAACAAACACCAGAGGAGTAAGCTACAGGTGCTAGCTACTGTATATAGCTTTTACCCGTAGTCCAGTTATGATTTGGTCCATGATTTATCCACAAGAGCACTGGACCCATTAGCATGACCACAGCTTCTGTCAGATGATGATTATTGGTACTATTGTTAGTCCTCAAACATCACTGAATGTACTACTACATTACACTAAGTCATCTTGCTTCATATGGGCTTACCTAGATAAATAAATGATATATTATCAAAGGAAATGCATCACTCTACTGTTATAGGTGGACATCAAAAATTCTCAAGCTAAACACATTTCTCCTGCCTCAGTGGTGACTGTGAGTGTGTCTAGGAGGAAATGAATACAGTAGCTCTTGCCGGTGGCCTCAACTGGCTTACCCATCTTGGCTGACCAAGTCGTGATCTGACAGGGTCCTGAATTATAGCACTCGCCTCATAATAGATAGTAAGAGCTAAATGTAGCCTCACAATGGCTACATTTCTCACAGTGGCATAGTTGGTTGTTGTCAAGTATGTATCTAATTATAAATCAATCAATGAATCAGTCAATCAATGAATCAGTCAATCAATCAAGCTACCTACCAACATATCTATCTATCTATCTATCTATCTATCTATCTATATATATATTGACTCACACACACACACACACCCACCACCCACCCATCCCTCCCTCCCTCCTAATTCTGATGCATGATAAACAGCCATGGCAACTGTCTGTATCTAAACGAGGTAGGAGAGTTCTAAGAGAGAGTGCCCATGCTCTTTTCACCAGGCGGTTAGCCACACAAGTGATGAGTCACATCCTGCTTGGGGCTCATCAATTACCCTGACATGGCAGCGTGCAGTAAGAGAGTGTGGGTCACCCTCCTGAGCTGAATGGTGAGGTGGGCGGCACTGCACACCAGGGTTACAGTGACACACAGGAGCAGCAGGAGAGCGCAAACAATAGAGAGAGGGGGGGGGGGGGAGCGAAGGAGAGAAAAGGTGAAGCGAGAGGGGGGGGGGGGGGGGGGGAAGAGGGAGCGAGAGGGGGGGGGTGAGAGAGAGAGAGAGAGGGGGACAGAAGGAGAAAGAGAAGGGATGAGAGAGAGAGAGAGAGAGGGAGAGGGAGAGACGGAGAGGAGATAGGGGGGCAGAGGAAGAAAGAGGAGGGATGGAATAGTGAGAGAGAGAGAGAAAGAGAAGAAAGGATGACACAGAGAGAAAGAGAAAGAGTGAGAGAGACAGAGAGAAAGAGATACTCTGTGTGGAGAGGTAGTCAATAGAGAAGGCGGTTAAGAAAAGCGAATGTGACACAGAGGAAAGGTGTGAATATGGGTTTAAATATAGTCTGTAGATAAGATATTAATAGGAGAACACTCACAGGTGGAGGAAGAGCGGACAGCCACATCCACGACTTGCATGTGAAGTCTGGGGCTCTACAAGTCTCATTCATGAAAATACTGTCAGTGCTTCATTCAGCAGTTCACCTTACCACATTTCAACCAAATTCTGATCACTCTCCTACCACCTCATATTGTATACTGGGTTCTCTGTATGACACTATTTGAAAACCAATTGAATACCAAGCACTGTTGAACAGTCAAAGCAGCGCTACTTCTAGAGCTGCGGTAACTTTTCCTTCCACACCATTGCCTCTGCTTGACTGCCACAGCACTGAGGACAACAAATGGGCTACTTCTAGTTCAATGCTCCTCTTTACTACAGGCTGGTGTCAGGAGGCCTGTGCATCGTCTGGCTTCGTTGCTGTCCTGTCTCCTCCAGTAAGGTCTTCACTTCAGGCCTCTCTCTCTTTCTCAGTCCAGCTTTTCCAGTAAAACGGTTTATCTTCCTTTATTCAGTGCCCAGCCACTATGGAGCAGGAGGCAGAGAGGAGGTGCAGGGGACTGTTGGCTTGGTTAGGAGGGCTAAGAGGAGGCAACATGTGTGTGTGTGTGTGTGTGTGTGTGTGTGTGTGTGTGTGTGTGTGTGTGTGTGTGTGTGTGTGTGTGTGTGTGTGCGTGTGTGTGTGTGCCTGCCTGCATGCATGCGTGCACACCTGTGTGTGCGTATAATAGCTATTACATTATGTTATTACTGGTAAACTTGTCTTATCCGTATTCAGAAACACAAAATGAAGACGGTTGTTATGAAGCGTGACTCAAACCTTTTTACATCAGTAATTAACAGTAGAAGGCATGCTTCCTTAAATGAGAAGTACATACTGTAGATGAGTCAGAACTGAACTGTTTCATTCATTGTGGGCTGAAAAGTATAAGAGGAATTACCCAGAATGCCCTGCACTGACTAGCATGAGTCATCCAGAGATGCTAACCATTAGCAACCTTCAAAGGACTTGATTATTCCTCTCCTGTCCTAAGCAAACATTTTTCCAAATGCTTACACCTATCCACTCATTCTAGTGTACAAGTGTGAAATGAGCTATTGGTATAGCAGGTAGGGGTCAGTTTGGTATCCTGTTCACCTCATCCTCTCTCATTGTCTCCTAAGATGCTAAGGGGCTGTACACATTATATGGCCAAACCATACTGTGCTAGCTCAGATATTTTTCTTTCACATTGTCCTTTCCAGCAGTGGTTGGATGCGTAACCAGGCCAGCCTAGTAGAGCTCAGCTCAGTTTGGCTCTGTAGTATGAATTTGGGTTAAGTGTCCTGACTGCTTCATTGCCTCACACTAGGGAATGACTAATGAGAGACTTTGAGCTAAAGTGACTTTTTTATTAGCCAGAGTGGCTAAAGGATCCTTTGCTGAACAAACTGATTGAACAGTTGGGAGCTTTTGAAAGCCATTAATGGGATCATCAGCTTTAGGTTCCACAACCATGCCTGCTATAAAAAAAATATGTTAAGACTTATTAAAAGACTGCAATGTTTTTACGTAAATGTCTTTAAGAGGGATGCAAGACCCCTTTACGCAATGTTCAAGGCTGGCATTGACAACATTCCCAAGGATTGATGTCCAGGCAAAGCAGTGATAAAGGAAAACATTGCCTTGAATCTTACAAATATACTATACAGTTGATGCTGTCTCTTTGTCCTCTCATTGAGTCTGCTCTCTGGCATTAAGTAAGTGGATGAATCCAGTGTCAGCCTCTGCAGCTGCAAAGGCCACTGTGTAAAAGGCTTAGTAATCCTTTGGCAAAGACTGGCACCCCAGACGCTCACACAGTCAGTGACGATACACTGATGTCGCACAATGTGTACTTTGGGTCACTGGTGACACTGCTGCTTGCCCTCTTGAATGACACATAATTGCGTTTGCTGTTTAGTGTTAATGTAAACGTAATTTGTGCATATTTAAGTGCAGTATATGGGTATTCATTCACTGGTCCAATGCTAACTGCTATTGCCTTAGCCTGTCTGTCAATAGGCTATTTTGTTAAATCAAGGGTGACAAGTTGCCCCACTGTGACATTTTCACCTACAGGTGTGTGAACAGCTGACACCAGACTGGCAATGGTCTATGACTGTAGACATATGTTATTTTAAAAAAAAAACCTATGTTGATGTGGTTGAATACAGTGTTTTTATTAATCTTCCTCATGCATCCTTTATGATCACTACATTTCTCTCTCCAGATGTGTAGTACAATACTCTGGAACGCACTCAGTTCAGCAATACAGGTGCCATAATTGGAAATGATTGCCAAACATGGAAAGGACTGCCTATTATTTTATGATATCAATGGAAGAACATGTATTGCCTATGCTTTATGGATGTATGAAACAGAGGACTGAGAGGTAATCCAGATAGGCCCTCCATGTTGGCTTAAGGCACACCTGCATCCATCCATGCCACGGTGAAGTCTCCTATACGTCTCGTGGAACGCAGGGTCATTGATCATAGGACTGTTTGATCCACTTATTGTAGCATGAGAACCAATTGATGCTGTCAATGCGCAATGGCCGGAGCCGGGGTAGGCAAGAGTCCATGCAATGAGCAACCGATACGAGCCCTAAAAAACAATTATGCTAGACACAACTGCTCAGATATCATTTGGGAGAATAGGCCTACCCGAATGTCTATAGGGATACCGAAACAGCGAAGAAAACGCGTCTAGACAGCCCAAACGGATATACCGCACCACATGCTCTTTCCAAATATTTGGATGCATTTTGTTATGCATTTGCGCCAAATCTTACAATGTAGCATTGGCATGAATATAACAACTCAGATGTATGTATCCAAATATGTGCAGTACACCGTTAATTTCTAAACTGCACATTTAATGTAAGTCCAGCGTGTGTATGAAAGGCGTCAATATAGCCTAACACGCAAATTGTGGATGAGCATCAATTCATTTAAATTATTGGGGGAAATGGCAAACACCACGTCACGATTTCCTTCAATAGAGATTCTCGATTTTTATCATATGTGTTGTCAGATGGAAACACACAATGATGTGCTTTTTATTCAATGGGGTACTGAAATCCCATTGAGCAAATGAGGATGGATGGATTTGGGAAACCACTGTACCGCCAAAGCTATAATCAAACGGCAATGCCGTATGATATCCAGACAATAAAATATGTTCCTTACCTGTGCTGTGCACTAGATCTATGCCGGACTCGGTGAGTATGTTCGGGTCACTTTGAGATCTGCCTCGTTGCAGAAGACAGCCGTCTATTCCATCCGATGTAGCCATGGGGATATAGAGCACCGGAATTCTGAATAAAATATTGAAAACCCTACCAGAGGCAGACAAGGTCAGAAGTAAGCAGCAGTAGTGCAGATATAATTCGTTCTGACAACAGCCGCTTTGAGCATCTAATGGGGAGCCATGGGTGAGCAGAAATTCCGAGTATGTTTCAGCGCGTGTGTGTGTGTCTGGGCTGCACGCGCGCGCGCCTGTGTGTGGAGTGTGGACGTGGGAGGAGTGATGATGTGCCCGTCTCTGTCACCGGCTGTGGTAAAATTGTAGCGAGAGACACACATTTATGAACACACATTATAGCCTATTAATAACACTATGTGCATTTTAAAACTACATCAACAAACGACGGGACGCCGCTATATGGTTTTGGATAGGCTACTGCTGCATCAGTGGCCTATTGTTCAAATGGCGACAAATCCATTTTTTTAAATTTGTAAACGGAGCAGGTTTCGGCAAATTTCAACCCATTGAGATCCACATGTAATTGTTTAATTGGCCAACATATTTACATTCATTTTTAATTATATAAATGGAATGGGGGAAAAAAAGAAGAACAAAACTGTTGGATAGGCCTATATTTATTGGCTCAACAATGTATCTGTACAATTGTTGTCCTAGGCTTAGCGGGCTATATGCCTTAACATACTTTAAAAACAAAACAAAAACAAAACATTTTAAATCTTTCATTTTCAATTTCAAGAGCAATTATTCGAGTTATCAAAACCCTAGATGTTATATCAACGACAAATAAATGACAAATCAATGGTCATTTTGATTCAGATCAGTTTTTATGCGCATTTCAAGTGCAATGCTGATTGTCCATACTGTCCATAACATAATTCTTACATCCCATTGGTTAAATTGCTACATGACGCGTAATGAGGAAGTCATCGCCGTTGACCAGCAGTGAAAAAATGGCAGCGTACAGGTGCAATGTTATTGTGCTGGCGTTCGTTATTTGTAGTTTAATCGTGTTTATTAGAGCAGATTTACAAGAAAGTCCGGTTAGTGATGCTGATAGCGTCTTGATTCATAGTGCACAGACAAGGCATACAGACGAGTCACAAACAGCTACTGATACCGAGGACCAAACCCATGAAGAGGCCGCGGAAGAGAGGCAATGGAAGGCGACCGAAGTCGAAACAAATCGAGCATCTGCTCCAATAAACGACAACGAAGCCACCCCTGTCCGCGACACCATGGATTTCCCTCCTGTACCGCCGGTGAAAGACCAGTTTCAGGAAGAATTGGTCATCAGACCGCTGCCTTCTGGTGATATTTATTCCAGTTTCCAGTTTCACACTCTGTGGGATACAGATTTATTGCGTGGAGATAAAGGTAATTGTTCTGTCTCCGCTAAATTGTTTGCTGATTTGAGATGGTTTTTATGTTTAGAACCTCAACAACCAACTGGGTCATCAGCACAAATGTGGTCCCAGAGACCCAAAGGGAAGGTTGTTGTTCCAGCCCAGCACTAACTCTCTTGAGATTTATTTGTTTACTATTAGTTTCTTTTGTTGACCAAAATGGGTTATATACACACCTCATTGCTCTGCCTGATATTTTTATTTTCAGTCTCCCACTACCGTCTCTTCCCCAAATCCCTGGGCCAAGTGATCTCCAAGTTCTCAGTGCGGGAGCTTCACATCTCCTTCACTCAGGGCTACTGGAGGACAATGCAGTGGGGCCAACCCTTCCTACCATCGCCCCCTGGTGCTGAACTGTGGGTATGGTTCCAGGACACAGTCACCGAGTAAGTATTGCTACACAGATTCACTTAGTTACCCTAGCTACTCATGACTGTAGAAAATAATTGAGTACTTTCTGTCATTGAATGTGACCATCAAATTCATTGAGTCTTAAAAGCACTTGATACTATAAGTCATATCTTCATCATATCTTCACCATGATTGGTGTCGGTCAGATACTGCAATTACACCTAAATCTCCACCAAACTATAATGTGTGCATTGTGATTAATTTCATCTTCTAGTGTGGACGGTGCCTGGAAAGAGCTGACCAACGTTCTCTCTGGGATCTTTTGTGCCTCCCTGAACTTCATTGACTCCACCAACACTGTGCAGCCCAGCGCCTCCTTTAAACCACTAGGTGTGGGCAACGGTAAGTTTCCTGTTTCTCAACACCAAACTTGCACATTTGAACAAAGAGCAGTGTGAAAGAGCAGCCAGTTCTTCTCTTTCATGTTGTAAATGGATTATGAGCTTAAAAGGAATCACAAAGCAGTTAAGCAATAGTGTGTTATTGTTGAATATTTGAATAATCATCCCTTACTGATGTGGATTTCTGCATGTACTGAGTTGTGATGTGGCACATTGACAACCTGTCTACTTGTGTATCCTATATGTAGTAACAGACCAACGCTTCCTCCGCTATGCCGTGTTGCCGCGGGAGATTGTCTGCACCGAGAATCTGACGCCATGGAAGAAGCTCCTCCCTTGTGGCTCCAAGGTGCTTTTGGGTGGTTCTTTTTAGCCCAAGAGTATATTGGTGATGTGTGTGTGTGTGTGTGTGTGTGTGTGTGTGTTTGCCTGCTCGCACGTGCGTGCTCCACATGATTAACTCAGTTCATTGCCCCTCTCCTCCTTCAGGCTGGTCTGGCAGTCCTGATGAAGTCAGAGAAACTGTTTCACAGCAGCTTTCACTCCCAGGCTGTGCACATCAGACCAGTGTGTAAGGTAAGGTGTTTACAGTGTTCTAGGAATATGTTTGCACCATTCAGACAGTGACGGAGAAAATGTGCGAGAAACGGATTACTCTTTCTACTTAATTTCTACTTTCGCCATATGGAAAAACAGTCAAATTATGGATGGTCGTAAGCCGTCTGTCATCGTATGAGCCCCTTTGATAAACAATTGGCTCCATCCGTTTTTTGATTGACACAAAAAACCTGCCTGATCGGGCACTGATTCACTGTTGTTTCAGGACTGGCAGTGTAAATCCTCAGCGTGGGAGCTGAGACAGACACTAAACGTGGTGTTTGACCTGCACACTTCTGGACAGGGCAAACGAGGTGAGAAAGAGCGTGTTGAATTTCATATTTTCTAGATAGCTTCTATCTGTTTCAATACGCTAGCCGTTTGAGCTATTGCTTGAATTACATGATGATGTATCGGTCATTGGTCATTTCCCACAGAGTGGTCCCTTTTCAAGATGTTCTCTCGCACCCTAACGGAAGCCTGCCCTCTGGCCTCTTCCAGTAAAGTCTATGTGGACATCACAGACAACCCCCAGGTTAGCAAATGCCTCGCTCTCATTCAGGCTGACTTCCAGGTAGCACAGACAAAGGATCTTCATGTATCAGAAATCTCAATATTGTTAGCTGACTTTCAAGATTAAGTAGAGGAATCCACACTAACAATCAATTGTAACAAAACAAGTGAAAAACCTGTACCGATAAGCCTATGGCTATGGCGGTTGTGTAGCAGGGAAGCAGGTATTAAATGTTGCTGTTGTTCCTGACTTTCCCCTGTAGGGGGAGATGTTTGAGCTGAACCCGCCCACTCCCCTGCTTAGCCAAGCAGTGGTGCTGGGGGACCGGAGGACCTACTCGGTCTACGACCTCACCAACAAAGCCACCTTCGGGTCTCTGCGCTCGCTCAACATGCTGCTCCGCTGGAAGGCCACCGACAGTGGTGAGAGTGAAACGACAAGACATGACATTGCATCCATCCATAATGTCCTGTCTATTCTGTCAATGACAAGAGTTAAATCGCATTTCTTTATCTTTCTCTGCTCTTACGTGAGCCTTTCTAAATGTATGTGAGTAGGTAGCATTTTACTATATGAACGATTGTCCAATGTGGGGAAAATGTCCTTATAGCATTGACTGTAGGAATGCCCCCATCCTGCCTTCCCCTTAGGAGACATGCTGCGTCCTCTCCTGCATGGCGAGCGCTATGTGGCAGGCTATGGGCTGCAGACGGGGGAGATCCACACCCTGGTGTACAACAATCACCCGTACAGGGCCTTCCCCGTGCTGCTGCTGGACACGGTGCCCTGGTATCTGCGCCTCTACATCCACACCCTCACCGTCACCAGCAAGGGCCGTGACAACAAGCCCAGTGAGTTCCACTTACTGTCCTGCTGCCATTGTTGTTGTTACAACTGTAGTTCCTATGAGCTTATGAGAAGAACAATCCTGGGCCTGGAGAGCTGCAGTGTGTTTGTACTTTTGTCCCAGCCTGGTGTTATCACACCAGATTAATCATCAGCTTATCTTCAATTGATCTTGTTCAGTGAAATCAGTCAATGCTGAGCTGGTACAAAAAAGCAGTATGGCAGCTTTCCAGGACAAGAAGTGAAGATCACTGGATTAAACTCTAAGCCATTCTCAAGGAAACACTACAGTATATTACTCTTTTAAACTGCCTTCAGTAAGTCAGCTGTAGAAATGGATGACTGGTATTTACTAACATTTATGAATCTTAGGATTAAACTACCCCCTTATCTATATTGTTGACCAGATGTTTAGGCTTGTCTTATTCTTGCTCTCGGTGCCAGGCACTGTCTATCCACAGGGTGGAGCACAGGAGCCTCCATTTTTACCAACTTAAAGCACCTACTGTATGTGTGCTGACCAAAAGCTGTTATCGTGCAAGGAGCTTAGAAGAGGCTACTGCTTTGACAAACTTTTACATTGTTCCTTTACCCTGAAAGCGTAAAAAATATGTGAGGATTCGAGCTCTTATATATTTCTTCCATCTTCGTCTACCAGGCTACATCCACTACCAGCCCTCCAAGGACCGTCTGCGACCCCACCTACTGGAGATGCTGGTCCAGCTTCCTCCCAACTCTGTGACCGAGGTGACCGTGCAGTTTGAGAGGGCGCTCTTGAAGTGGACGGAATACACACCAGACCCCAACCACGGCTTCTACGTTGGGTAAGTCTAGTGAAACGTTAGCTACAACAATATTTGTTTACATAACGTGGAGTTTTGTTTGTCTGTGGCTTTCTTAGCTTTTAGATTTGTGCTTTTCTGTAGATCGTGGTTGATAGTTTTGATAATGTATGCAGCACTATTGTTTGAATCTCTCTGGTGTGAATCACTGAATTCTGTCTTGTTCCTCAGGTCTTCTGTTATCAGCGCTCTGGTGCCCAGTGTTGTCGCCATGGATACCAACAGCACTCAGGAACGGCCACTTTTCAGCAGTTTGTAAGTAGATGTAGTGGTTGTTGATTACCAATGTATTTGTTCCCAGCCCATAAGAAGAACTGAATTTCAATCCATTTAAATGAATTAGAATTGATCCCAGCCCAGATCTTCTATCAACCTGCCCTTTGTTGTTCCTCCCAGTTTCCCCTGTAAGGAGGAGTCCAGTTTCTTCATGCGGGTTTACACTGAGCCTCTCCTGGTCAACCTGCCCACCCCCGACTTCAGCATGCCCTACAACGTTATCTGTCTCACCTGTACGGTGGTGGCCGTGGGTTATGGCTCCCTCTACAACCTTCTGACCCGCAACTTCCACGTGGAGGAGCCCAGCCCGAGCCTAGCCAAACGGCTAGCCAATGTCATCCGCAGGCTAAGGGGTGTGCCATTACTATAAACAGGGATGCTAATGCTAACAACTGGCACATTTTCGCCATCTGGCTAAACCACTGGAAAATGTAACTTTAAGTTTCAGGGAGGTGCTTATCTAAGTACTGGAAACATATGTTTGTTTTTTCATATGACTGTTTCAGTTTATAGGTTATGTTTTGATAAGGATAAAGGACATGAACAATGAAGTCTCAGATGAAGTCTTGGAGGATTCAATGGATGTTCAAGGCATTGTCCTGCCTGTGAGGAGCACATAGGATGGCCTTTCTTCAGTGCACTGCTACTGATGGTTGAACAGTGAATAAGGTGAATCATTAACGTGGGTGGGACCAAAGTCTTTGATTCAGGTTTCAGTGGTGACAAGTGCTGCAGTATAATTCCCTACCCTTTTCTCTGAAGTGTGCACCTGTCAACTTCACTCCCCCCTCATTCATTTAAAAGTATTGGATTGGCAATTATAGTTGTGCTTTCCTTTTATATCTACAGTATCAGGGAGAGTGAACGAGTGCACACTTCAGGGAGAAGGGTAGAGAACCTCAGCCAAGCTCTGATTAATACCTGAATGAAAACTCATATAGTGTTGTTTATTCACTGTCTGCATTTAAGCCATACCTAAATTGCTAAACTGACAAGAAATGTATAACTTGCCACATAAATCTATAAAGAGATTGTCTTTGTTCTTTTAGTTATTGAATGCATGTTGAAATGTTGAATGCACTGACTGACAGAATTTTCCATAACCAGTTGCCTTTCATTGTTTGTTGGATTTGTGATCACATTTACTAATTGATCCAAGAACTAGTAAAAGCAGTTGAACTGACTGGAAAAAACATAGCATATCTCTAGGAAATGGACATTGATCGTTGTCTTAAGATGGTTATTATCCAAAAGGTTTTCTTTCTGTAACGTTTTGGTGTTCCACCAAAAGAGGAAGTGGTGTAACAGATGTGTTGCACACATACCCAACACTCAAGTTATAGCAATTAAGTTTGTCATGCCCATGAACCCTACTAACCAAGACTAATTCTGGCCTCCATGTAACTGCTCAGTCTTTGTATACTAAAACATGTCTTGGTACAAACATTTTACTGAGCAGCATGAGAATGTGTAAAGATGTATGGGATTACCTGGGGTATTTATTATTGTATTTTCAATAAATTGGTGAAAAGAACCAACGGTTGCCATTTGTCCGTTTACATTTTTTGTCAGGGGGTTGTGCAGAACACAAGAATTCACCGTGCATCAGTTCAGAGTCTTTGGACTGTTATAAGAACTCTTAGAGATATGAGCATTCTAAAAGTGAAATGGAGGAGGAATATTTAGCTAATGTGCATCAGTCAACTGCAAACATCAATCATAACAGGTGTCACATCAGTCATTATAACAGCTAATGTCATTACATAGCAAGCCCTACAGTACCAAGATTTAACTTACTGTATCCCCTCTCACTTGCATCTGCTTAAAGTGTTTGTACGGGGCGCTTCGTGGTGTAGCACACTAATGCGCATACCACATAATCACAAGGTTCCTGGTTCGATTCCGACCCTCAACATATCTTGCATGTCATCCCTCCTCTCTCTCACCCCTCCTTCCTGTCAATCTCTACTGTCTCTATCCCAATAAAGCAGAAATGCCCTAAAAAATGCCCTAAAACATATTAAAAAAAAGTGTTTGTACTACAGTATGTATGTACAGGGTTGGAGCTGTAGAACTCCTCTCTCTTGGTACCTAATTTCCTCTCTAAACAAGCTTGGCCTACAGTAGCGATTGCCAAGCTCCAGAAGGCACAGACACAGAGGTCTCTTTCTTTTGCCAGTCAGTGATTTCTCTCCTGCACGTGTTTGGCACTCTAGTGTGGAACATTCCATGCCAATGATGGCCATGTCCGGTTAGCTGCTAGCTAGCTAGCTACTATCCATTTAAGCAAGGAACTGGGTATACCCAGACAGAGAACAAACTGTAGCAGCATTGTGCTAAGTTAATGGTTGGGGGAGGTGGTGTTACACTGTCAGAACCTGAGCTATACAGACAATTCTGTGGCCAAATTTAAGAATAATAGAACGGAATCTGATGTGCTGCCAGAAAATGTGCACTTGAGCGATTTTCATTCTTGGAGTGTTTCATCATTTGTTATTGCAGGCAAGCTCCTGCATGAAATGCCCATAAAAAGGCACGTCTGAAACTCTTCTACCAATAATGTAATAGATGCACAGGAATGTATGTTAAGAGTATATAGACAGATTTATTGATTAGAATACAAACAAAGTACAAAAGCCCCCTCCCCTTCCCCCCAACAAAAACCCCCCCTAAACATTATTTGTAAATAGGGATGTCTCTCTTTTGTTTTGTTCAAATGAAGAAGATAAGTTGAGGAGTAGTCTATGGACGTCACTCATCTCCTGACCCAAACTGGGCTGTCCAATCAGCATGGCTCACTGCAGGCATGGCCACAAGTTGTCCGGCAACACTTCTGTTCTCCTGGACACTGGCCGTCATGGTAACAGTACTCGGCACACATGGGGGTCCCTTTGGGCAGGGCACAGCGACCTGGTTTCACTATGGCGACAGAGAAAGTGTTCACAGTTTCTGCAACATCTCAGCTCTCAAAAACTCCTATTCAAGTATTAGCTTGAGGATTACAAAAATAAGTTGGACAATTCAAAATATCTTGTTACAACAATTTGAGCATACCTTTAAAAGTGGGTTGAAAGTAAGAAATGTACAATATATGCTTCATACTTCTTATTACCAAGACAAGACATTCCCATAATCGTTCATTGTAATATAGTGGGGCATTCTGTATATACTCTATATCATATTGTAACTAGAAAATGACGTTTCAGTAGAAACTTTGTGTGCTTACTTAGCTGGCTAAAAGTAGAATGGTAGTGGAAGAAGTTTACATCGTGAGATATAACTATCTTTGAGATATCTTCAAGTAAGATCAATAAGGTTTTTGTGACCACCGAAACCCATGATGAGTTGTACAATATGAATAATATCAAAACTATGTCTCCAGGGTTCTTAATTTAGAATTTCCTGAACATTATGAAGTTGGTTTGGTGTTCCATCTTCAACAGTGTAAGAGCAGTGGGGTTCTAAAAGATACAAAGTGTCTGGATAGTTCAGTGGAGTGGGCAGAGAGTTTTCAATCTACTATGAGTTAATTATACCGTAATTTACCTAACTTAGTCAACAGTGAATGTAATTTTTATACTTAAGTTTTTTGAAGAGAGAGAAAGTGAGAGATACACAGGGAAAGACAGTAAAAGTTATACATATTTTTTCCACAGGTGGGAATTCAACCCTGGTCTGTAGGGGTGGAAGGCATTGTCATTATCACTAGGCCATGAAGACTTTAGTCTTAGCAAATAGATAATAGATAGATACAATTACCCTAATCCTTACTGGTTGAAGAGGTTAAGTATGGGTCATACTATAAAGCAGTTGTTACTGGTGATAGAAAGAAAGGATGATGGCTGGGTAGTTGATAGAAAGCACACCAATAATACGTAATTAAAGTGTAAATAATAACAGCAAAAAGCAGTTTGTTGCTTCGCAAGCACACTATTAATCTTTGCACTGTGTCACTTTGGGCAGATATCCTACCAGTGTATGGTGCAATGCACTCATGCCCACATCCATTGTGGCAGCATTTCTCATCATTGGGGCATTCACTGTCATCAGAGCAGAACTCTGCACACATCCCTGAGCCCCAGAGCCTGCGAGGACACACTCCTGGTTTCGCTTTGGGAACACAAATTGCAATGGAGTCAGGTGAAGGCTCAATATGATGCAAAAGACACAAACATATAGAAGCAATTTCATTGAACCATGTTTATAATTCTGTTCCTTATTTATTAAGACCTTAGAGATATCAGGTATTTCTGTAAGCTACATTTGTGAAGAGATTATAGGTCTACCTTAAAACAAAAAAATAACCAGTTTTAAGTAGACCTATGTTATGTTAAAATGTGGTGGGGCATTGCCTCCCAGTAGCCTACCTCATTGCCCATATATCATCACCATACATGCAAATGCATGACAGCCTTAATTCTGAACACGTCTAGGCTATAAAGACAACACTATCAAAAGTCAGGTTCTTACTGAAGGCAGGGGGGACACACACGGATCCGCAATCAAATACGCAGCATTTATGGTCTCCAGGACAATCGTCGTCGCAGACGCATCCTCTGTGTGACGGCACGACGGTCAGACGCCGCGGGCAGTGACCTGCCTTTGGCAGAATTGGCACTGAGGGAGAAGCCAGGAGGAATTACTGGAGTGAACTGAGGCGACCTCAAATCATCTTAATTACGGTGTAATTACGCAACACAATGGGGACATTTCGACTATAGGTTAGGGAAAACTCTAGCTATATTTACTTACGCCTATTTTTACCCAAATGTACGCATTTCATTTACGCACAGGATTTCTGGTCAAGTGCACATTTTAATACAGTAGTTTCATAGCCTACAATTAGTGAGATGTGCTATAGCCCATAGATAAAAGTTGAAGTCAGCAAAGTCAGAATTACATTTATAGGCTATTCAATTACTGAAAACATATTAGGTTGCAGACGACATATTGCACAACCATCACTACAAACAACTGTGATTGTGTATTACTCATTGCATCTCTGAGTGTAGAGGCTACTCCAAAAACGTTTTAGGACAAATAATGCAGGTTAGTAAATATAAACTTTATAATTTCGTGAAATAATGTATAGGCTATAGCCTTTGCAAAACTCACCTGTTAAATTCCCATCGGTTTCTGCAGCACAGACTGTGTTAAAATCTACAAATGCTAACAGGACAATAGCCAATACACAAAGCACTGACGAATGCATCTCTAAGCTGACTTGACTTCGGGTTCAAGACTGTACTTGTTTGAGCAAATATTCCAAGTAGACTTGAAGAGGATGAGCGCACGCACGGGGCACAACGCGCTTGCTGGGTCCCTATGCCGCTCATTTTACGTTCTAATCCAAAATACGCATGTCAGTCGTAAAACATGTTAATAGCAATAAGAAAATGTTCACATGTTGAAAGAGATGAATTTCTAAATTCCAAATGCATTGATAATATGTCTAGGTTTCTCTGAATGGTGCAATAATGATTAAAGCGCTGATGAAAAAAGCGTAAACGAAATAATATACTGTTAATGTGGGCAGTGTCGTAGGTTTCATTAAGCACGGATGGCTTCACTGCTAGATTCCACTTGTAAAACGGTATATCAATCGCTCACCATTGGGGTAGAGAGGATTCTCCCATTCTTGTAAAGGAGAGATTCGCCTCTTTTCAGCAGTATTTACCATTAGATATATCAGAAGCAAACAAGGAAAATCTCAGCAATAAAAATCACGTCCTCGGGATGTCCTAAGGAGGTTTGTTAAAGTCGTATCTACTTAACTTTGACTCCTATGACATCCCCAGAACATCATTAGGGTCCAAACCTTGACCTTATTGGGATGTTCTAACAACCATGACCTACTCCGCAGGACGTTCTAGGGACGTACATGGTTGTGGGTACATAATGGGGACTTTTTTAAATACAACCTTATTGATATTTGACTTACCTCTGTTCTAGTGCTATTGAGCATCAATTATATTGTAATATACCTGTATAGAACTCTTTCTTTTCATCTCTGATAAAAAAAAATACTCTGGAAAATGTTTACATTGTTTTTGCTGTCCTCTAACTGACCTAGAGGTGCTATGACTCTTGTTAATTGCATAAAAATGCAGGAAAAAGTGTCATATAAAATCAAACCTATTCACATGAATGTGGGGAGAAACCAAACACCTCAGGTTGACTTGTGATTGCTGTGCATGTTTGTAAGATCCCTACTGGAGATTAGCTAACTTCTATAGTTTATACTTTTAGTATTGATGAGTGATTATGAGAGAAACAAAATCAGTTTTTCTACCTTTGATTTCACTGACATCTAGTGTTTTTACGGAGGGACAACTATTTCACAGAGTACTGTGTATATTAATACTCA
Organism: Argentina silus; assembly: GCF_951799395.1. Classification (NCBI taxonomy): domain Eukaryota; kingdom Metazoa; phylum Chordata; class Actinopteri; order Argentiniformes; family Argentinidae; genus Argentina; species Argentina silus. The sequence continues at coordinate 5,634,238 of NC_139662.1, forward strand.
TCTTAATATTTTCTCACCCAAGTGATCTTATGTGTGTGTGTGAGTGTGTGTGTGTGTGTGTGTGTGTGTGTGTGTGTGTGTGTGTGTGTGTGTGTGTGTGTGTGTGTGTGTGTGTGTGTGTGCGTGCATGCCTGTGTGCATCCATGCATGATTAGAAGTATTCCTCTTGGATTCTTCTGGAATTTACTTATGTGAGTCTGGTTAATTCCATGTAAGAGGGGAGAATGAGTGGCCGTGTCTGAAAGCTCATACTGCCTATGTGAGGTTGCATGATGTAGGACCCAGGAGCAGAGAGGAGACCAGATGAAGAAATGCAGTTGAAAGGCAAAGGCCACTTTACTTAGATATTCCACAGGGGAGACAGGAAACCTAAGAAACTAGGACGCGAGAGAAATCTACTAGGATAAGTCTTGGAGGGCCACTAGAGAACTAGACCTCTGACAAATGTCAAGCAACGACACTGAGTACAGAAAACACACAACTGAAGTAGAAAGGTCTTAATTAAACAATAGGATGCAACTGTGTGCCAATCAGTCCATGAGGCGGTCACTGCCGCCCCCTAGTGTCCAGATGGAACCATGACAGAACCCCGTCCCTCCCTCAGTACCCAGCTCCAGCTGTGCAGCCAGGATGACCACCATGCAGCCAATTGAAGTCCCGAATGCGACAGTATAATAAAATAACTCTGCTGTTGTGAAACCCATGTCTCCCGCCTTCCCTGAGGCACGATTAACACCTGCTCCCTTTTCCTTTGCCACACTGTACTTACAGCAGTGTAATAAGAAGTAAAACCAGTATTTGTTACACTGTACTTACATGTAATAGTGTGGTAAATCAACACATCAAACCAAACCTGACCTTAATCCCAAAGTCAGAATTTGAATCATGACCTGTTTTTCATGACCTGTTTTTCATCCTGGTGTCATCCTTCCACAGCTCCCTCTGAAAGAGGGTAAATAATATAATGTTTAGTTGACCCTCTTATACAATGTTTTGAGCAATTTATGATTGAATATTCCTAAAATCACATGATTGAGGTTTCTAAATGAGCTCAATTGGATTTCCCACTTCACCTTTACATTTCACTGTCTTTGTATTGAATTGGAACTTTTTCAGATATTGGTCGCCTGCAAATTAATTCTTACATAAGATTAAAACATAAACGAGATAACTAGAAAGCAACATTGGATTACAATGTACTGGATGCTAAATATGATAATGAGTTTCAGAGCAAAATTAAATAGGGTCCTGCATTTCATTTCAGCATCTTCCCTCCATCGCTCCTGCAGAAAGGAAGGTAAAGAAAATAATTTTTAGCTAACCATGTATTGTTTAGTCATATTATGACTTGGATAACTAAATAAACATTATGGCCAACAAGTCTTTACTGTAAAGAAAGTTATGGTTTTGAAATAAACCCATTTTGGCTTTCCCACAATTCACTTCACATGTACAGTACTTTGTTCAAACCCTTATCACTTATCCTTTCCTGAAAATATAGTTAAAATTGTATTAAAAAATTATCTAGCTGGATAATTACATTTACCACAATTAGGATGCTAGCTAGCTCAAAAGCGCATAGGGTCTTGACCTTGTTCTTGGTCTTGAGGGCAAGCTTGAAGAGGTTTTACAGAAATCAACATTTTGTTTCCACTGACAGAATAGTCTCACAATAAGCTTTTGATGCAGATGGGTTAGCTGTCAAACAGACATTCTTTTGTATTCAAACATATTTACTGTATTTCTCCTTTGTGTCGACAAGATATGAAGGCATAATTGTGGAGCCATTAATTGTACTCTTTATCTTAGACGGTTCCAAAAAGGTTTTGTATGCACATGTAGGTGTCCTGGCTTTCAACATTAAATGGTTCAGTAGTGACTTTGACATTGTGTAAAAAGATTCAATAATGAAGTGAGATCCAGACGGAAGACAAAATGGTTCAGACCTCTTCTCCTCCAACATGGTCATGACCTTTCTAATTATGGGTAACACTATAATAAAGTGTTTGACTGTTTGATTACCGTTGTAAGTACAATGTAACACATATTGCCATTACTTCTTTGCCACACTGTACTTACAACAGTGTAACAACAAGTAATGACAGTAGTTGTTACATTGTGCTTACATGTAATAATGTGGTAAATTAACATGTCAAACTTAACTGCTGTTTTTGAACTAAATGTCAGAATTTTAATCATGACCTTTCTAAGTTTGAGTAACACTATATTACATTGTTTGAATGACTGTGTAATAACTATTGTAAGTTCGATGTAACACATGTTATCATTACTCCTTTACAACACTGTACTTACAGCAGTGTAACAACAAGTTATTACAGTATTTGTTACACTGTACTTACATGTTATAATGTGGTAAATCAACACGTCAAAGCAAACCTGTTTTTGACCTATTATACATCAGATGCTCTATTGAATTTAGAATCAAGACAATGATATAATCATATTCAACATACACACCACCTTCTTACAGACAACTGTATATACATTTCAAGTCTTCCAGGAGTTTCATTAATGGCTCTTCACAATTGTTGCCTTTAGATAGATAGATAGATAGATAGATAGATAGATAGATAGATAGATAGATAGATAGATAGATAGATAGATAGATAGATAGATAGATTTTTTCTTTGTCTGTAAAGAAAAAGTGCCTCCATGATTTATAAATATGCCTATGTTTTATCCATAGGGGACAGAAGGTTGAAACCACAATGCATAGGCCTGTAATAGAGTGGTAAAGTGGTTGAGGCATTGTTATGGTCTTATTCACTTTACCACGTAGTTGGAAAAACATATTTGCAATTGACCTGAGTACACACGTGAAACAGTAACATTTTCAAAATCATAGTTCTTAGATGGTTCCAAAATGGTTTTGTACCTTTTGTATCTACTGTAGGTGTCCTGGCCTTCAACATTAGATGGTTCAGTAGTGACTTTGACAAAGCATAAAAAGATCCAATAGTATAGTGAGACCTCTATTTCTCTGACATGACATTACTTGCATGTGAAGATGAGATAGAAAAGTGGCTGAGACCACAATGCATGTCCCCTGAACAGATCTAGTAGTCTATTTTCTATTCACAAGGGAAACCAATTGAATTACTTAATTGAAATGTCTTAAATTGGGCAGGCAGCAAAATGGTAAACACTTCTTAGAACTTCTCAACAATACACAATTAACAGGAAAACACACCACATATACCAAACATGCTATTTAACCATAATGAGTACAGCAACATTAAAACATATGCTACCTAACCATCATCATTTTGGACAGGAACATCATTTTCTGTTTACCAGTTTGTGACATTTACATTAAGGTGAATTGGTACTTACTGTACGAAACAATATATTGCATATACAACAATATATTATTTAAACACAACATGGCAAACAGGTGAACAAAAATAAACTCAGCACAGCAGATTACTTTATACCAAGTTCTTACCTGATCACAGTGATTGGCTAAATCAATGCAATGTTCTATACTTCCACATCCAGCAGTTCAGTTGAGAAGGTCAGTGAAGATCCTCCTTTCTTATTCATTCAGCAGGCAGGCAGATTTCGGTCTCTGCTCCTCTGACTAAAAACATTTGGAAGGAAAATCATTAAATACCATTCTGATGCAGACCAGTGAGGAATAATGCCTTTTCATACAGTGCTCCATAGCTCAAAGCACTTTGCAATGGAAATTAAAAGGATAAAATGAATATGAATAATACAATGAATAATAGAAAAATAAATAAACATTCAAACCAATAGAATAATAACAGCACTGATTAAGATATGTAGTAAAGGGGATCTCAGTTGGAAATTGGCCACATTGAAAATTAATTTAAACATTTTTAATACTCAGACTACTGAAGAGGAAATAGCTGTAATTCGTGGTCTTGTTGAATCTTTAGAAGACATATGTCCTGTCCGGTGATCAACTTTTCCCATGGAGCGGCCGTAATTTCGTGCACGCGCTGGTGCCGTGCGTAATAATGAGCCACGCGCAACAGTTTTGTTGATTTGTTGCTTAGATGAAAATCTGGTTTAATTAATGAAATAAAATCATGAGAACGATAAATTATACTCTAATCATATAGTTACTCTGCGTAAATTTGTGGAAGAGTCAACTTCCTTTTACACACATCGTGCAAATGAGAAGAGTGAATAGGTCCCATAAGTCAAAGTGAAATCCCAGTCATTGAAGAGCAAACAGGAGTAGGAAGTACCTATATTATTAATTTATCACCATTTACCTATACCATTAAGTCTACACTATTTCTGGTCCTAGCTGAAAAGAAATGTGTTCGTGCTTGGCTGTCACAACCTCTAATTAAGTCAGAGTAAAGACTTTGATATCAAGCAGGAATGGGATAATGCTAATGGTTTGTATTGATTTGTTTGAGGGGTAGGCAACTGGATGTGCACAAAAATATCCAGTTTTCCATAAAGCTGAGCTCCAAAAATGAATTTGCAATTACAACAATATTGTCTTATGTGTGAGAATCGTTACATCCTCCAAATAGCAAACAGATTCTGATAGCTCTCTGGAAGATATGTCTGTTGCTCTTCAGGGAGAACATTTAAACAGAATCCAACATCTTGCTCTCACATTCCCACCAAACATGAGATAGAGGCTTGCAAGCACACTCTCCCTGAGAGATTACAGGAGGTTTGCATGATATTGGATTTCAGATGAGAGCCGGCTAGGACTCTTAGCTGTGAGATTGCCCTGTCTGTCTGATTCAGCCCCTTGATCTTGATCTAAAGTAGTGCCTGCTCAGGCAATCTACTGCACTCTGTCATGCCTCGCCAGCAGAGAAACCTTAAGTTAGCATTACATGTGCTACACTGAAAGCAGCAGTTAAAGATGCGTCTTAATGGTACATAATGGGAGATATCTGTATAGATGTACAGTGTGCTCAATTACTGTGTCAGCCCAGGCCTGGAAATGTGCAAGACGGCAGTTGGTCATAATTGTGGTAATATGATTGTGTTACTCTCACAAACAATACAATGCAGCGTATTGGTTATGTGTTTACATGAGTTTACTTCAGCTTTCTTGCCCAATCAGAATAACCAAGTTTCTAAGGCGCAAACATCGGTACTGGGCGCAGCTTCCCAAAGCATACAAAACACCTGCCAAACGCATCATCAACGGGTTATGTGCTCGCACAGTCACATTTATCCATAACACAGAGATCACTTGATTTGCGATCATATAAACTGTTTTTCGGAATGTTAGTTAGGAATAAATAAATTTTGAATGGCCAAATATTGTGCATGGAAAAGTAGTCACTCTCTCACATGTCTTATATGATTGTTTGGGTGCTAACAATACTCACTATAGATATAATCAATGGAGTCAGTGAAAGCTAATTTGTTTCATGGCTGGTGTTAACAATAGCATCTTCATTTTGATAGACATGCACAAATGCGCTGGATAAAAATGTATGCAGTGATTCCACTGCAGTTCCACTGTTCGCCTTTGGATGGGTGTCTTAGCCTGAAGATAGAATTACAGTGTGGTTGCCAATCTCCTTTTACATGGCTTGTGGCTAATGTATTCCCAAACCTCACAGCTTTCACCGGTGTTAAAGAAGCTCACCAGAAGGAATTGAACTAATAAAATAGTAGCAATGTTGCATACTAAGGATTTCTCTGTCCAGATTTACTTAAAAGGCGTTGTTATTATATTGGGGATTTTAAAAAGCAATAAGGCTGCTGGATTGTGTTTGTAAATGTATGCTGTCTGTGTTGATTTTGATTGACAGGTATACCCAGATCTATCTCACAGAGAGAATCTCAGACCTTTATTACAAAGACTGCAGTGAGGGGTGATTTATCTCCATGCAGAGAAAGGCCATGCAATTTACAGGGCCAAGGTGTAGGACTGCATTGCTAGTGTGCACACAGAAACCAACGGAATTTCAAGACCAGCCATAGTCCCAATCTATATACAGCATACAGAAGTGTTATCAAGCCTACCTCATCTTTTATGTCCTATGCAGGCTTAGGCTACTTAGTATCTGCCATACACAGTGTCCCTCACTATGGCCAATTGCTGCCATCATGGCTGCCTGTGTAGCAGAGCACCACAGAGCACCACCCCTCTCATTCATATTTGCATCTTGTGTGTTGTCTTCCCCCGAACCCTTGCAAACCCCCCTCCACCCCTTTGTCTCTGTCCTTGGGAATTCAATCATGGAATAGCTGCATTGCCTTCTTAAATGTATGCATGTAACAAAGCTTGGCTTATGTCCTTGAGATGATAGAGATTATATAATTTTCACTTGTCATTTTGGATGTTGAATATGTGAATGGAAAAAATGTGAATGTTGCGTAAGACTGTAACCATGACATTTTCATGGTTATTTTACTTGCATATTCTTGTTTAATTAAAATAGACGAAAAGTGAAAGTTTAAACAAGTGAGATGTAAAGATTGCAATTGTTAAGGGGTTGATAGAGTTTCAAGTAATTGTTATCCATAATGTGCCAATCACGCTCTTCTCAGCATATTTTGTTATCTCGACAGACAGACCCAGAGATGAGAAGAGGAGGTGAACAATAGGAAAATGCTATAATGACATGTGGTTGACAATAAGGGAAAAATAATTTTCTGATTGAGATTCAATACGAATTTGCATTTGGAATTTCTCCAATCTGCCCTTATGCTATTACCTTGACAGCTGGGGGTAATTTGTATATTTTCCATGTGGATTATTCCCATGTAAGAATATAATTGAACAATATGGGCATCATTCACTCAAGTCAACAAACATTTTGTGTCCATTCACTGTACAATAACATGAGAAATGACCAAAACCATTTATTTTTATTATCAAATCTGTTGTTGATTTGTCATTTTCCAGCAGACCAAACAAGTCTACATTTTACCTCTAGGAAGCCCCCCCCTCCCCAGAGTCTCATACTCAATGATGTATTGCACTGTACATTGCCCTGGCTCTGACCTCCCCATGCTAAACCCAATTGCCATATTATCTGCACTCTAATGTTCTAATCCCAGCCTTCTTGTAGAGAGGGAATCAGATTTTCTGGCCCAGATTGCCCAAGGCATCTTCAAACGACTATTAGGCACTTGGAGGGTAAAGGCCTTGTCATATAAATCTCCAGGAATTGGGAATTTAGGATATAGGGCAAGCAGGGGGATGTAAGGGATTGGCACTAGAGGGAACATGGTTCCTATTGTTGGAGTTTAAAGATGCAGTTGAGGAATAACAATGGCCCTTTACTGTGTTGTTTTGTTATGACTCTGCTCCTGTCATTTGGTGAGCAAGGTACTTTATCAGTTAAAATCTTTAGTACAGCCCTTTCAAAAGGTTATACAAACACTACTGATACATCTACTACAGTACTACTCTCTGCCACTCCTGCCACTAAGCTACTACCAATTATAATACTACTATTATTGCCACCACTGTTAGTACTACTACTACTAATAATAATAATTTAAATAATGATAATTATGATAGTGATAATAATATTTCTTAACAAATCTCCTTCCCCTCCTCCCATTGTCTTCTATGGCCGACAACCAGGAGGCCTCCTGGGAAATCTCAAATGTATTCAGCCCAGCCTTGGGAGTAAAATGAAAACAAATGTGGTGTAATAAAGCTGAGAAGATGAAGCGATTCCGTGATGATGCTCTCCACCACCCCTATAAATCAAAATAAAAGTAGAGCAGGTCATATCTGGCTCCTCCACCTCCCCCATGCATACAGATATGGGGTGCAAGAGACAGAGGGGGTCTGAGGGAAATCATATCTATCCCACTACAATACCCTGGTGCATATTCTCTGATCATGTGGTGATGGAAAGAGAGACCAAGATGGTTGAATCCTGAAGGAGAGAGGTGTTGTCTGTCACATTTCCTTTGACGTTTCAGCCTGTCGGGTCATGACATTTGATTATGTAGATGAATAGTACCTTCTGTAGCTTTGTGGTTGTTTTTTTAATGAGGGGGGTAGGGAAATATGATACAGAAGGTTAGATTCATGTGTGCTTTTTGGTTTATTGTATTGAAGGTATGCAACGAATTTCCAAAATCTATCACTATCACAAGTCCTTTCTTTTGGCTTAAATTCCCTCAGGGTAGGGTAGGCTTACCTAAGGTGGAGATAAGGATATCTTGACATTCAAATGCTGCCATGAGGGTATCATAGATAATTAACATCTGCATAGTTGCAGATCTTTGTGTAATATAAGTAGATGCCTAAAGGGGCAATCTGGGATTCAAACAATAACAAAGTGGTCTCCCTGCTACTTTTTCGATAAACAGCTGAGGGATGGGACTGGAGAAATGTAACTGCTCTCAAATTCATAGACAGAACTATGGATGCAAGGATCCATGAGATCAACATGATAGTTTTAAGCATGTGGTAATAGTGTTTATTTACAATTACAAACAATTATAGTTTGCTGGAGTGAGCCAGTTGAACTAAGCTCATGGGGCATATATACGTTTTATTCTTCAAGAATTAATGGCTATATATAATTAATTTAAAAGTAAGAATGGATGTACCCATCCCAGATAAGCCCCTTTAATCAAGACTGAACACAAGGAGCAGCAAGGAGAGATGTATGTTGTAGTACCTCTTTACACCTATAGGGGCCACTGTTGTGTTAATGTAGCTATCATGATAAGTGGTCCAATAAAGAGTTTGAAGGCATGATGCCAATGTTTTAGTTCATTATAAGTGGAAACAAATCTCATAAATATTCATAAACATCTACATATTAAACATTCACATTTTGAAATCACAATTCTATTATTCAACGTTTATCAAAAATGATTTGCCATAAAGGAGCAAAAAATGTGTAGCAACAAGGCCACACTTTCCTAGGCCATCGACACTGCCTGTTTATAAATGTGAATCAACATAGAATGAGTTTCCACAAACTAGATCTGTTTTCTATTCTGTCTGCCACCCTTCTATTCATACTCTTCTTGTGCGTAACAAACCCCCAGTGCCATTCAGAGCACCTGACTTTGAAGATTGATTTGAAACCTGGCTGACAAGAAGCCTGCTTATTACACAGATAAAGAATAGTAAACAGTATGCACAATAAATAATTGATACCAAATAAGTTGAGGGAGCATGCCACAGCCTTTTTCAGACCAGGAAGAGAAAGCTCCTGAGTTGTTTATTTTCTCCCCCCTTTTCTTTTCATGTCCTTCTCATTTTACCAGCCATGAGTCAACAGCACACGTAAATGATATTTTGACACAGAGAGCCATGAATTATTCAATTGAATTTACTTTTATGCTGGAGTTAGACCCTTCTCAGCACCCTTTCTCCCCCCTCCTCCTCTCCTCCATTCCCCCTCTTCTCTCTCCTCTACCCAGTTATGCCAGGCAGGCAGTGGAACCCATTCTGAGACAGATCGGGCTGAGAGAGGGAGATTCTGGATCTTGAAGATCCATCAGTAACTTGTTTTGTATTCAGCTATCTCTCAGCTCCCTATTCATTCACTGACACAATTTCTCAGTCATGTGTTTAAATCAGAGGAGTGGAGGTCTCTGAGCAATATTTCTCAAATGTTATTGGGAAGATTTGAGAAATTAGTTAGATGTGGGTATTTAAACAGCTGAGTATGACCATGGTTGTTTTTGGTTTGTTTGTCATCATATGCAAACACAGTCAAGAGTAGTAACACTTAGTAGTAACTCATGATTAATTGTACCCTTGCAATGAAGAACCATATATGAACCATTTTCAAATTCAGATGATCTCTCATTTTGAATCCAAATATCAATGTACTGTAATATCCAGAGATCTAAACTTTAACTAAAATACATAGTACATATTGTATACTCATGGTCTGTAGACAACATCAAAACTCTGGATGATTCATTCGTACAACTAGAACCACCAAGATTTACCAAAATTGAGATATGTATGGTTCTTCATTGCAAGGGTTCAATTAGTAATTTCCTGGCATTTGGATGGGGATATCATCAAGCTAGGCACAAATATGTGTACCTGGCCTGCAACTGTCAATCTACCTAGTCATCATTTAGTAGTAATCTTTCCCCTATCCTCAAGTGTGAAATCCCATTGCTCTCAGGCTTGAACCTCAAAATAATCCTTGTCATTCTCATTCGCTCACCCTCCGAGTGGTTCTTCATTCATAATTCACTATTCCCATTACATGTGATGAAAATCAGTGACCTAAAAACACCAAGAGAATAAACTCTTTCAAGTAGCATTAACATTGTACACCTACCACAAAAAAAACATGTGTCAACATTATTATTGCACTTTTATGCTCTGCTTCATCTATAGTCACATGGGAAAATGGCAGGTTACCTACAGTATTTTCATATTTAACTATATCTGTATTCATAAAAGGCATTAATAGGAATTAATTAGGTGTTATACATCGCACTGTAAATAATCAACTGGAGTGCTTCTTTAATCCAAAACCAAAGACTACAACTTGTTTTACTATTTAACTAGTATCAGAGGGGTCAATTTCTACTGGAACAGCAACTAAACTATAAATAAAGGAATCAGTTTATATAATTAAACAGACAGTTTAGTATTGTACTGGACAGTAAATGTCTGCAATATTGGAGACTAAAACCCATGACTTATTTATCCAATGCTATGCATTTCCCCCTGCTTTGACCCAGAAAATTCATTTTCCCAAAGGTACTTGAAAAGTGCAAACATACACAATGTGCACTCACATGTTATATAAAGTAAGGTGTGCGAGTACAGGTCTTATACAATTGAAAGTGCAGCACACATTAACATTGTGCTTCCTTTTCCTGAGCTCAAAAGCTTTCAATAGAAATGCCTTTGTTCTATAATTGGGTTCCAGGGAACAATAGAAACGCTTACCATAACAAGTAATCAGTAGGTCGGTCCATCCCTTTCCCACAATGCACTGTCCCGAAATGAAAATACAAGAATGACAGCGTGTTGCACTGGTTGAAGGGTATGAGCTGTTTCAATAGATGGGTTTCAAGAATACTGGATTAATGCTAGAATTTTTAGATTGCTGTTCATATCAAATGTGTGATAACTCATGTCAGCAAATACACAACCCAAAGACAACATATATTTCTCAGCATGTGTGTGATAAGATGCTCTAGGTATTTCTAAATTGTAAAACATGAGCAGTTCTCTAAATGTATGTATATACTGCTTAATAACACAGCAACCAAATGAATTAGTCAAAGTAAGGGTTAGTTTCAGGCTAGAGTTTAACCTTTTGCATAATGATATCCAGAGCTACAGCACCTCTTTAGCTGGTTTCATAACCCTGTTTTACACTATAGTAAATGCACATTTAACATGCTTTATGCTACATATGGCACATGTGCCCATGTCAAGCTCTTAGCATAAAGCCCTTATTAAGCTCTTAGCATAGTACTCTAATCTCCAAACGACATTACTGTAAGTCATTTAAACATACATTGCTGCTTGAAGGTATGTGAACCCCTTGTGCAACTCTTGTGTGATTTTTTTAGTTTTTACCATGAAATGAACCAATCAAATTAGATATCTTTAAGAAAGAGTTTGGGAGGGACTCTGATAAATAGAGTTTTTTTTGGCCAGTTTTATGTTACCCATACAGGTGAATGCAAAATACACCATGCCGAGAGGAAAAGAGATCCCAGAGGACATCAGGAAGAGGGTAGTGAGAGCACATCAGTCTGGGCTATAAAATCATCTCAACAAGATTTGGCTCCATCAGTTCACTGTGAGGCAAATCATTTACAAATAGAGAGCATTTAACATGACAGCAACTCAGCCTAGAAGTGGACGCCCTTCCGAAATATTCCCAAGAGCCACAAGAAAAATAATATATCAGGTAAAAGCCAAGACAAACATAACATCTAGAGATTTGCAGACCTCCCTTGTTGTATCTCAGGTAACTGTGCATGCATCAACAATAAGAAGAACACTGAATCGAAATGTCATTCATGGGAGGGTTGCTAGGAAGAAGCTTCTGCTGTCAAAAAATAACCAAACAGCCCGTCTTAACTTTGCCAGAGACCACCTGGACAAGCCTAAAGGTTTCTGGAAGTCCATTCTCTGAACAGATGAGTCCAAAATTGACCTTTTTGGTCACAATCAAAACCACTATGTTTGGCGAAAACCCAACACCACCTACCACCAAAAGAAGCTTATCCCAACAGTCAAGCATGGTGGTGGGAATGTCAAGATCTGGGGCTACTTTTCCTCCTCTGGACCTGGACGACTCCACATCATTAAGGGAACCATGAATTCTGAGGTATACAAGGAGATTCTTGAACAGAACATCAAGCCATCAGTCAAAGAGCTAAAGCTGGGCTGAAAATGGGTCTTCCAACAAGACAACGACCCAAAGCATTCAAGCAAATCTACCAAAGAATGGCTCAGGAGAAAGACGATTTGTGTTTTGGATTGGCCAAGTCAAAGTTCTGACCTAAATCCAATCAAGATGCTGTGGCAGGACCTGAAGCGGGCAGTTCATGCCAGACACCCCTCAAACCTCACTCAATTGGCTGAGTTCTGTAAGGAGGAGTGGGCAAAATCCCTCAAAACAGATGTCGGAGACTGATTAGTGGCTATACAAGACGTTTACTCCAAGTTATCGCTGCTAATGGAGGTGCCACAAGCTATTGACTGAAGAGGTTCACATATTTTTGCACACATGAAATCTGAGTTTTGTTAAATAAACCACTTTCATTAAATAAACAATGAAAATATATCAGATTTTTTTGTTTGTGTCCTTTATTTGGAATGTCTTTATTATGAATTGGGGTTTAGATAAAGATTTTATAACTTCATTCTAATATTTTATACAAAAATAATGACCATCCCTGTAGGGTTCACAAACTTTCAAGCAGCACTGTGTATGCAAGCTCTCATTCCAGAACCAAGAATCAGAAGTGGGCCAAAAGAGTTTCTCCACCATCATTGAGCACATATTGTATATTCTTACATTATAATCTATCTGGGAATCGGAGGATTTTGCAAATGAAACTGACTTCAATATGAGTCACACCAGATTATGAGTCATAGCACAGCGTTCACAACGCGAGGCCTGGTTAACCGTACACCTACAGTGAGGGAAACTTTTCACATGCTGAAATTACAACCTCAGCATCCCTTGATCTTCACATGTGACACACAGTAAAAACTGTGACACTTTCCCATGGTGCAGTCCATTTTAATGTCAAGCAGATGTGTCTTCGCAAAGCACTGGTTTAAAAAGACTTGACGGGAAGTTTACCAGAAATCCATGTTCATGTGTATTTCTAGTCAACTCACGATGCAAACCGTCACGAACTACAATCATTTCACGTGCAGCTGCATCATAGCTATCGAAACACGAGGTCTGTGTTTACTTTCTAAAAAAACTCTCATACCGCGTTAAAATACGTCAGATGAGAGTTTTTGTTGCACATATGACCCTGCTCTACTATGCCAATAATTAATCTATGTCTTTTTAGCCACATTAATGAAGTACTTCCGGATCACAGAATTGATCACTTTTTCAAAAATAAAAGTCCCAAAGTAATACATAAAAACTGTTATACACCTGTATTTATTCATGATTCATGAAAACTAACTGTCTAAACATTAACAATGATTAATATTTGTTGATATTTAAGTGACATTTGTACAAAATGTGGGTTTTAAAACATGTTTCAAGGTCAAATAAATGCAGCCAATGCAAATCACTGTATATGAAATATACACTCACTGAACACTTTATTAGGAACACCTGTACACCTTCTCATGGTGGAGGTGGTGTAATGGTGTGGGGAATGTTTTCTTGGCACACTTTGGTCTTGTTAATACCAATCAATCATCACTTGAATGCCACAGCCTATTTGAGTATTGTTGCTGACCATGTGCATCCCTTCATGGCCACAATTTACCCATCTTCTAATGGCTACTTCCAGCATGATAATGCACCATGTCACAAAGCAAAAGTCGTCTCAAACTGGTTTCATGAACATGACAATGAGTTCAGTGTCCTTCAGTGGTCTTCCCAGTCTCCGGATCTGAATCCAATAGAACACCTTTGGGATGTGGTAGAACAGGAGATTCACAACTTGAAAGTGCACCTGAAAAATCTGCAGGAATTGCGTAATGCAATCATGTCATCATGGACCAGAATCTCAAAGGAATGTTTCCAACACTTTGTGGAATCAATGCCATGAAGAATTGAAGCTGTTTTGAGAGCAAAAGGAGGCCCTACCCAGTATTAGTATAGTGTTCCTAATAAAGTGTTTTATTAGTGAGTGTATATTGGCTTATAGCGCAAAAACTATTCTAGGCACCATAGTATATGTATTGTAGCAAATACTCAGTAGGGTCTGTTGAATCAATATATGCTGTCATATCATGGGAGACTGCATAACTGCCATTTTGCTGGCCTTTTACTCTGCCCATACCATTGGCCACAATGCAAATCACTGTATATTAAATATATATCGGCTTATAGCACAAAAACTGTTCTAGGCGCCGGAGTAAATGTATTGGAGGGAATGCTTATTAGGGTCTCTACTAACCAAATAAAATATGTTTTGGAAGGGCACTGTGTCGTACATCCAGCAACACTACACTTTTCACATCCTTCTAAGCCCCCAATGCAATACAATGTAATACACTGTACATGGGATACATAGAGCTAAAACTATTCTAGGCGTCACGGTCAATGTATTGGACGAAATATTCAGTAGAGTCTGTACAATCAATATATGCTGTCATATCATGGGGCACTGTATAATTGGGAGTGTTCTTGGCCTTTTATTCTGCCCATACGGAGTAAATGTCAAATCTGTCCTTGTCTATGGCAGTGAAACATGGAAAACCAGGCAATCCCTAATCAATAAGCTACAAGTCTTCATCAACAACTCATTGTGTTACATTCTTAGAGTATGGTGGCCAAACAAAATATACAACAATGACTTGTGGAAGAAAATGAAATAGGAGGCCATCAGCAAAGTAATCAGGACAAGAAAATGGAGGTGGATCTGACATACACTCAGGAAAGACAAATGAAACATAACACAAGAAGCATTGGACTACAACCCACAAGAAAAAAGGCCAAAAAACAACTGGAGACGCTCCACTCTTCAAGAAATGAGCAGAGTGGGGCTCTCCTGGCTGGAGGCAAAAGCCCTCACACAGAAAATAGTGAGGTGGAGAGCCATGTTGGACACTCTATACATATTCATTGTAGCCTATTCAATTACTTCACCTGTGAGAGTCCTGGCCAGCAGGGTATAGTGCGGCACTTGACAACATTCCAATGTCTTGTGAATCTGTCATGCAGATTTCTTGACAGAAAATGGGAACAATGGGAGAGTTCAGACTTGGGAATGATTTGAATGTGAGTTCCCTCACCAGACAGGGTAGGGTGGCACTTCACAACATTCCAAAGGGTTGGGAATGTGTCATGCATATTTCTTTATTGAAATTCAAAACAATAAGAGAGATGAGAGTTGAACATTATTTCAATGTGTGGGCCTTTGGATTCAAAGCACCTTTCTAAAAAACTAAGAACACAGCACAAAAGAGAGTGGAAAAGTAGGCTAAACAATTACATTTGAGTCTGGCATGGTTTTCCATGTTTCGCAGCCATAGAGAAGGACAGATTTTACATTTGTGTTGAAGATGCAGATCTTGGTGTTTATGGCCAATGGTATGGGCAGAGTAAAAGGCCAAGAACACTCCCAATTATGCCCCATGATATGACACCATATACTGATTGTTCTCTACATTCAGTTACTTAAGCTCCAACCATTTCTCAATGTCCTCGACCTTATACGGAAGTCTAATTGTGGCTGGCGAATCTGTTCAACAGAATGACCTTGCGTGGGAGGGAGAGGGGAATCGTGGGAGTTGTAGGATGAGTCAAATTGGAAATGTGGAGACATTTGGAACATCAGGAGTGATCAGGACATTCAAAGCAAGATATCTTGACTCTTATTGTGAATGTGTTTACTATTGACAAATCCACTGGATTACAGGGTAATTTGGCCTTGAAAATAGCAATAATATTTCAGACACACCCGCTCGCGCCACTGCCAGCTAAGACTGTTTTTTTACGCCGTTCAAATATAGCCCATAGATGCTAACAATATGTCAATGTAAAAATTCAAAAACTAAATGAATTATTCAATTTCCAATGGCATCCTGATATGTTTAGAGGTTGAAGGCCCTGATTCTTAAATATCATTTGCTAATACTATTTGTACATAGAGACAAACACACACTCTTCCTTTCTCTATCTTACACACACAAACACAAACACATACACACACCCCACTTACAGTTAATCAAGTAAACTTCATCTGAAGTTGCAGCCTCTCTTTGAAAATGGATGCGTCTGTGTCATTATGGGGAAATAATTGTGGCCACTTTCATCTGTGTGCAATTAGAGTCTCTTCTGTGAAGTTGCTTGCTAGATAAAGGACAAGCACGCATAGAACCTTTGTAACTTTAATCATGCATCTTTTTATTCTAATCTGAATGTGAATCAATACCTTACAGTTGAATGTCAACAACTCAACACATCCTTCAGTCCTCGTAATGATCTACTCTATGATGGGGCCTCCCAGCAGACCTCTGCACAGGAAATGGCTCAGCGTCCAGTAACTGCTACATTTGCAGGGACTGTGTACACCAGTTGTGCTGTGGCTAAGATGGCCAGGTAGTTCAGATTCAAATTCAGAGACTGCATCATGCATGCATGGAGAAGGATAATAAGCCAATACTTAATGTTGTCACTGCAGGAATTGCGTAATGCAATCATGTCATCATGGACCAGAATCTCAAAGGAATGTTTCCAACACTTTGTGGAATCAATGCCATGAAGAAAGTGACACTGTTATTGGCTAGAAGTACAAAGAGGGGTGTTACATTGCAAATGAAAATGGCAAGGTCATTGCAATTCTGAAAGCATTGACTAAATAACATAGAACCTACAGGAAATTATATGATATTAAGTACAGCAGCCTTGCCGACATAATACAAAGGTGACAAAGAGGTGTCATGACATAATTACATGAGCAAACTTTGCATTGATCATGATGTATGACTCCAATACTAATGTTCAAACAAAGATCATTTGAATAGCACTTTACATTACAGCTCAGTATAAGTGGGTAATACAGTAATATGGTAATGTACAGGTATGGTAGCTGTGTTACATTTTTATTCGTGGAATATTTTTCTCTGTTAGCAATAAGCAAACATTAGCCTCAGTTGAAAGTAACTAGATCTAACGTTAGTTGTGGAGCTCAAGCCACAGCCACTAGCTATTCAATACAGGTTTGTAAGGTCACAAACCTGTATTGAATATTAATAAATGCATATTTGCATTTATGCATATTAATAAATGCATAAAGTCTAGTTATTGTTGTGAATTAAATATTGTGGTGAATATTGGAAATATTATTCAGTCCAATAGAAGAGCCAACTTCATCCAACTCCAACAACAAGTGTGATACAAGGTCTTTCCATTAATTTTCCACTCACAAACGATTACATTACAGAGAAACATTTTCTACTGGACAGCTTACTAATGTCAATGTCTCAAGGTGTTAATAATGGAAAATGTAAATTTATATTAACTTATATTAATTTATATTTATATTATTATATAAACTCTTCATGTAGGTCTATGTATCAGACCCATTGGGTAGCTGATGCTGTGTTAAAGATGCAGTGGATGCAGGCATACAGCACTAATAGGTATGACTGTATTGGTCTAGCCATGGTGCTGTAAACATGGTCTTTCTTGTCAGATTGATATGGGATACAAGGGTAGAACAAAATGGAAACAGGTAATATAGAATGTTCCATCTCTGATACCACTGTCATAGTAACTACCTTTGTTTCTTGGTTCTAAATAAAATATGTGCTCATCAGTTTCAATGATTCAAGAACAATATGGAAACAGTGTAACAATAGGAAACAAGCATCGTTCATGCAACATAATTAAGGTAACTACAGTATCAGTAATTACTGGTAATTACCATGGTAATTACCATGCTACTACCCACTTATTCCGAGCTGTAATGTAAAGTGCTAGGGGTTTATTGCATGTATATGCCTTGTTTTAACAGTATTTACTTGTGATGATAGTCCAATAGTCCAATAAGTCCAACTTAGGTATTGTCATCCACACAATGTGTTACAACAGTTACGGTGGTCCAATTTATTGCCATCAGCCCACAGTCATCCTATTTTGATTCACCATACAGTGAAGTGAACTAAGACTGAGATTGGATTCCCCATCCCCTTCTAAACCGCTGATAAAATTGATTTGGTCTGGCACGTATTGTTTTTGCAAATAAATCAGTCGGCTCCTTCCACTTCATGCACTCATGATATCATTTGTTTTCCCTCTTAAATAAATTATTGTCACTTACTTCATCTGTGGGGCAACAATGACCTGTAGCTACAGCGACACAGCCCCCTACCTCTTCTATACAGTATGATAAACAGGAGGATTAAGGATGGTGACGATGCCTCTAGCTTGGGAGTTTGTCAAAGTCAAATAAAGGAAATCCTCCCGACAATAACCTTTAGGGAACAAAGTGTCATTTCTACTTTTAGATATTGTGTCATGCTACACACCAACAATAATCATTTAATTTGATTCCCATTAAATTTCTCTGTTGTTTGGTGTGGACTTGTGACATAACAGAATTGTTGTGAGTGTTTCATGAACAATTGCCTTTTGCTCTGAGATGCTGGGTGACAGATCACATGATTATTCTAGACAAATACATTTAAGTCTGTCCAATGCCACTGACAATTAAATAATTGTTTGTTGATAGTTTGTGCATCATTGATCATCTGTGGGTGATATCGCCAAATAAACTGATATCAGTCTAAAGTCAAGTTTCCTATTGGCATTTACAATTACAGAATTCAATGTATTCAATGCAGGCACATAAATATCGGAAACCCTCCATAAATATTGAAAAGAGGAAGCATTTGCCTTCTTTTAGCTCTATACTGCAACAGTTTGGATTTGAAATCAAACACTTACTATGGGGTCAATGAAGAGATTCTCAGCTTTAATTCTATGGAGTTCTTTTTCACCATTTAGAAAGTACATTTTTTAAACATACTCCCCCTATTTCAGGGCTCGAAAAGTATTGGAAAAAATCATATAATGTCCAAATAAAGTACTCATGTTTAGTATTTGGTCAACAATCCTTTTCATGCAATAACTGAGTATATACTCTGGTGATGCTCTACCAGGCCTGCACTGCAGCCATCTTCAGCCATCTTCAGTTTGTTTTTAGGTCATTTTGCCTATAATCTTATCATCAGGAAATTAAATCCATGTTCAATTGGATTTAAATCTGAAGACTTGACTTGACTTGGCCAGTCAAGAACTTTCTGTTTTTTGACCCTGAAAAACTCCCTAGTTGCTATGGCAGTATGTTTGGGGTCATTGTCTGTATGATGAAGTGCCATCCAACAAATTTGGAGGCATTTGCTTGTACGCAAGCAGACAAGATGTTTCTGTACACTTCAGAATACATTCTGCTGCTGCTATCAGCAGTAACATCATCAATTAAGACAAGTTAGGCAGTTTTTGTGGCAGCTATACATGCCAAACCATAGCACCCCCTCCACCATGTTTCACAGATGAGGTGGTATGCTGTAAATCTTGGGCAGATCCTTTTTCTTAATAATAATAATCTGTCCACAAGACTGTTTTCCAGACCTCTGCAGGTTTTTTACATACTTTTTAGCAAACTGTAACCTGGCCATCCTTTGCATTTTGCAGTGGTTTGCACCTTGCAGTGAAGCCTCTGTAGTTCGGCTGGTGACATATTCTGTGGGTGGTAGTCTCTGACACATTCACACCGAGCTCCTGGAGAGTGTTCCTGATCTGTGGGACAGTTGTTTTGGGTTTTTCTTAATTATGGTGGGCATTCTTCTGTCATCCACTGTAGCAGTCTTCTTTGTCCGTTTGCGATTGCTGAGCTCACCAGTGCTTTTCTTTTTTTGAATAATGTTACAAACTGTTGCTTTTGGTAAGTCTATGGTTTTGGCTATGTTTCTGATTGATTTGTCAGATATTTCAGCCTCATAATGGCTTCCTTGACTTTCATGGACGTCTCTTTGGTCCTCATGTTGACAGACACCAATAGCAAGGCAAATGCAAAGCTTAGAATCAATACTAGACCTTGACAGCTCTCTTACGCCTGCACACATGATGTCAGAACACACCTGACTAACCAGAAACACCTGTCAAACCATTTTCCAATACATTTGGTGCCCTGAAATAGGGGGACTATGTATAAAAAGGGTTGTAATTTTTAAATGGTGAAACCAATCTGAAAAAGGGAAAAAAAAATAATTAAAGCTGAGAATCTCTACTTTAACATCATCATAATTGTTTGATTTCAAATCCAAACTGTTGGAGTATAGAGCTAAAAGACAAAATGCTTCCTATACTTCTGGAGGGCACTGTACATTGTGATTTTGTTTTCAAAGTGATTTGAAAAAAAAGCACTCAAACATGATTGGACCTGTCAAGAAATGCTGATTCGGAATTACAAATCATAAGTGTTTTAATGTATTCTATGGCATCCAATTTGCTTGATCAAAACAGTGAGCAGTGATCAAGTTACCCAAAATAACCATAATATTTCAAATGGACATAATTCAATGAGAGTTTAGAGAACTGTAGTTATGGGGTTGACCATCCATGAGATCAAAATGATAGTTTTAACCATGTATTGAAGCTATACAGTGTTTGCTTACAATTATGTTGTTTACTAACAATGTAAAACAAGCATATATTTGGGGTTTTGATGGGCTGAGACAGTCAAACTAAACTCATGAGGCATGTATTAGTTATATTCTTCAAGTATCAATGGCTATATATCATTAATTTACAAGTCTAAACCTCAAAACTGTGTTATTATATTAATCAACTTTACCCTTTGACACCACATGAAAACATTGTAGTGCCTGCAAAAACACTCAAATGTTAAACTCCACCCAGTTTTGATGCAAAACATCTGCCTGTAAAAAGTCTGCCTCTTGAATAATCTAGCATTAACATGAAATGCCCAGACTTTATTAAATTCTGCATAAGCTTAAACTGAACACACATTAGAAAAGGTCGTTGTTGTGTCAATTAGTTGATTAAGTATCATCTACTCCTGTGCGCTCTGGCAACCTGATCTGTTTTTAAATGGATTCGTATTACAGAGCAACCAAGAGCAGAAAAAGGGGACATGTTCAATTACATGTCACTGTGTTAACTGACAGTTAGGCACTATTTGATAGGGCTTTTACTTTGATTGCTTGCATTTCATTAAGGGCAATCATTTATCATGGAAATGTATTAGTTTGAATCCAGCATTGTGCAACCAAGTTAAGGCAACCAGTAATTAGTACTGTTTACATGTAATTACTTTATGTGGAACCAGGTCAATATGTACAATATGTACAAGGAGACCTGAGGAATATGTTTATTAGCCACTTCTGTTGCAAAGTCTAAATGTGAAAATAAGGGTTTGTTGTCCATTTATACTCAAATATGCCCTTCTTGTAAAGGTAATCATTGTTAGATTTTCATGAAGCCGAAATTAAAATCATTCATGCATCATTGCTTAGAAATCGTACCCATTGAAAAAAAACAGAAAGAAAGAAAGAAAGTCTGAGCCCTATTACTAACTTTAAAGGAGGAGATGAGAGAGAGAGAGAGAGAGAGAGAGAGAGAGAGAGAGAGAGAGAGAGAGAGAGAGAGAGAGAGAGAGTGAGAGAATACAAGACTGCCTCTAAGGAAAGAGGATGAAGGCTCTGTCACAGCAGGAAACCTTCATACTTCAAAATATTTACCAAGCACCTGATCATCAGCTGATTAAACAGACTGGGCCATATTTGGACAGGAATATCACAAGATCTGAACCAGAACATCCACATTCATTGTTGATGAGTGTTACTCCAGTAAACCCCAGAAGCTTCCCAGAGTAGCAGCTGAGACAATATGTTGCACTGAAGGACATTTCAGTGCCATTAGATCATACAAAAAGTTGTAGAAAGACAGAGAGAGAAGATGTAATCAATGTCTGAAGATAAGAAATGATATGTCATTTCTCAAACATGACAATAAATCTGAAATCTGGACGTTGAAATGGCCATGAATTAGTGGCCACAGAGACAGACACCTTACACACTCCGCAAACAAATTCAACTATAGAGATAGAACAGTGTTCTGTATCTGTGAATTCAACTGATTTTTTCAGGCTCCAGTGGAGACCTTGACGATCTTTACAACTTATTGAGCAGTATTTGGCTATAGGCCTACATGGCTATAGGCCATAATGAATTCAGACCTCAGTACACATGCAATTTAAACTGCATGTCAATCCTCCACTGCTTTCACATCACTGTTTAATGTGAATGTTTGAATGTTCTAATGATGTTTCCTGTTCCACTGATGAAGTCATGAAGTGGGAACTGTTGAATCATTGATCCCTGCACTTTAGAGAGTTGTTTTGCTTGTTTGGTGTTGTTTGGTGTACCAACTGTACAGTAGCACCGTCAATCTTTTTTAGGATTAGGTCCTTTGTTGATAGATTTTCATGACATCTTCAACATAATGCTGCCTCTCAGTCAAGCACATTGTGTACAGACATCCTGTCTGTTTCAACATTAAGAACTAAATGGGATTTGGGGTGTTACAGTTTGTTGCGAAACAATGTTTCATGAGCCTGTGTCATCTTCCTGGTGTCATCTCAACAATAATCCATTCATTTAAAACGGAAAATAAAAAACAAACAAAAGAACACAAATGTAAAGCATAACCATGAGAGGCAGGCACATGAAAAGAACCTTTCGACTGCCTTCTCGTCAGGCAAACAATGAGGCGGCACTATTCATCCCATACACTGAGAACATCATGTGTGGGAGTGGGCAAACAGATGGACGACCTGATCTAAATTCTAATCTGGTTATCCAATGAGAAGAGGGACAACTCTGTATTGATTGGCATAAAATTTGCATGGAAGTACACACTGCTGGAAAAATACCATTGCAGAGGCATATGCAGGTGGTCCTCTGTGGCACAGTGGTGGTCCTCTGTGGCTCAGTTAGTAGAGCATGGCGCTAACAACGCTTAGGTTGTGGGTTCATTTCCCACTAGGACCATATATACTGAAAAATGTATGCACTCACTGCAATGTAAGTCACTTTGGATAAAAGCATCAGCTAAATGGCATATACACTCACTGAACACTTTATTAGGAACACTATACTAATACTGGGTAGGGCCTCTCAAAACAGCCTCAGTTCTCTGTGGCATTGATTCCACAAGATGTTGGAGACATTCCTTTGAGATTCTGGTCCATGATGACATGATTGCATTACACAATTCCTGGACATTTTTCAGGTGCACTTTCAAGCTGTGAATCTCCTGTTCTACCACATCCCAAACGTGTTCTATTGGATTCAGATTCGGTGACTGGGAAGGCCACTGAAGAACACTGAACTCATTGTCATGTTCATGAAACCAGTTTGAGATGACTTTTGCTTTGTGACATGGTGCATTATCATGCTGGAAGTAGCCATTAGAAGATGGGTAAATTGTGGCCATGAAGGGATGCACATGGTCAGCAACAATACTCAAATAGGCTGTGGCATTCAAGTGATGATTGATTGGTATTAACAGGCCCAAAGTGTGCCAAGAAAACATTCCCCACACCATTACACCACCTCCACCATGAGAAGGTGTACAGGTGTTCCCAATAAAGTGTCCAGTGAGTGTATATGCCTGTATATGCCTCTAGAGATCATGATTGAAGCTAAAGACGAGGGTGGCAATAGTTGCATTGAAAGGAATGAAATCTGAAAAAAATGAATGAAGAATGAATCTGTGCCACTGGCATTTTTGTTAACTTTTGTGTTTTGTTGATATTTTTGTGTTCTTGCATTTAGTCAGGCTATTTGAAGTGTAAACATCCCTGTTTAGGCACTGTACAGTATCGTTGAGAGAGAAGATACTTTCCGTATACTGTTGAATGTAAGAAGAGAGAAGTGCAAGATATGGGCAATATCAGTAAGTGCAATTTTAGAAATACCTCTGTGGACAGCGTGATTTTGAGAGTCATTGTGCAGCACCTTTTGCTTTGAATGACACGTCCCAGGTTTCAAAACATTGAAAGACAAAATGATTGTCCAAAAACATTGACCATTATCACTGCAATACTTAGCTCTAGCACACATTTACTTAAATCAAATGGTTGATAACATTGGTCATATCAACGAGGAACATTTTGTTTCATAAAAGTACTTTGCTCTTTCTACGCCTCAGAACAAATCATAAGAGTGGTAAAATCTTTTCCCTCTCCTCATCTTCTCTATTTCCTGTGTTTACTCTTTTGTATCATAATGGCAATATTTCCACAATGTTCTCCACCATCTGTGGGAATGTGATACCTTTCTGTAGCAGAATGAACGGGGGGTGGAAGTGATGTTTTCTGTAATCCCAGAATCCCTCACATCGAATCATGCAAATTTGGTGCACTTTGAAGCGAATCCAGCTCCTACCATATGCACAGAGAAAACAACAATCTATTATGCATGCATTGCACCAAGCTTATGGTAATGTTATTTCACTGGTATTCCATAAACTCAAATTGAAGATGCATATATATCTAAGTTACCTTTAAAATGGTATTTGTCTCGGATTGTGTTATGCATTTTTGAATTTCAAGTGATGTATTTAAATACAGCTTTTGATGGCTGTTTGTTTTAAATTAAGGTTATAGTTTTGTCTCAATTGATAGTAACAATGTTAAGACTTTTTTTGCTGCCATTTTCCTGGTATTTACAAAGAAACAATGTGCTAATAATGGGTGCCTTCCTGTACAGTACATTTGGACTTGCTTCAGATTTGTAAACACAACTGATAACTTTCTGGTACTGTAGGTAATGGTGCTTTCTGGTACTGTAGGTAATGGTGCTTTCTGGTACTGTAGGTAATGGTGCTTGATTCAATGAATCCACAAGAGATAATGAGTATTACGTCAATATTAGGTAATACACTCCTACCATGTAAAAGTAAATACAGATAATATTTCTTAAGTGACATGTTCAAAAATGCATTTATAGACAGTTATGTATCTTTATGTGCAGTTTAAGAATTTGTTCTGCATTGCCTATAAACATGGTTCCTTATTCAGCCTCCCTGCATTGACATAACCTCCTCCCTGCTTAACGGCAATCAAATAAGACAAAATAATAGCTGTCACAATGCTTTGCTCCGCTCTTTCCTAGCTGTGGATTAAGAACACAACATTAATGATATTTTGATTTGTTCCCTCACTAATTACTGTTCACAACATGCCAAGAATCATTTTCCATCACAGCTCATTTCTGATTTAGGGGAGGAATCATGCAAACTGTAATTGGCAAGCAGAGATGGGACTGAGAGGTACTGGTGTTTCCCCTGCGGATAGCAGTTTTGTTTCCACACGCAGTTCTTAATGAACAGAGTCACTGGTGCTGCTTGCTTGATTATGCTGTATTGTTGTTCAGTGCTACTGTAGCTAGGTCGGTCTGAGCCTGACGTGTATTGAAACAGTAATATCACCATGAAGCTGGAGTAACCACTTAACTGTCAAGGGATGGCTAGAGTTGGCATAATGCTATAACGAATGTTGTAAAAAAGTTATGACAGCTGATGTCAGCTTTTGTCAACTTACTTTATGGAGTTATTGACTTCACTTCAATGACGATAACTGTTGCCAGCAGTGATCAATTAGTAGATGACGTAATTTAACACTCTGTTTTGTCTCTACACTGTAGTTTGCCCTCACCCCAACCATAACATGTTACACAGGTATGTATTGATAACTAAACCTGTTCTGGGTAGTCCGATGCTGCTTCTTCAACATAATACACATACAATAGATGAGCCGCGTGCATTTCTTTCAAAGTGATTCTCTATATCGGTCACTAACTGATCATCACCAACAAGTTTGGGGCTGGTTGTGGGTCAACGTGGGTGGTGTGAAAGTGAAGATGGCACACTACTCAATAACACACACGCACACACACACACACACACACACGCACACACACACACACACACACACACACACACACACACACACACACACACACACACACACACACACATTGTGGTGTACCTGTTACTGTAGCTTAATGACAGGTACAGAGCCAGTAAGTGTGAACCAGCCTTTTGGTGGTGTTATTGTAAGGCCTATTTCACACACCCAAACACCCAATTCTGTATGTATTGCAACACCTTATCTATATGTTCCAGGCCATGCATAGATGACTCTTTTGCTAAATAACCAAAAGAAAGTTGACAGTGGAAAGTTTGTGTGAACTGATATCTTCTTGTGCTTTGATCTAATGATTTACAGTAAATCAGAGCATTCCTTATAGACGAAAACAATAGCATTTGTCAGTCAACAGTTATGCTACTGTTATTTGGTGGTGGTGGGGGCGGGGGGGGGGGGCTAGTGTACACACATCCATCTATGTACAGTTCAGCTTACACATAAACACACCACACCACACATCAGCATACAGAACACCAATCATTTCAATTTCATATTGTACATCATCCAGTTGTAT
This sequence comes from Argentina silus, assembly GCF_951799395.1. Lineage (NCBI taxonomy): Eukaryota > Metazoa > Chordata > Actinopteri > Argentiniformes > Argentinidae > Argentina > Argentina silus. Next base: position 5,660,870 of record NC_139662.1, read on the forward strand.
GATCGTTCAATGCAATTCGTACTCACAAGCTCTCCTCTTTGAAAACACAAGCTTGGAGCCGTAAGATTTGATACAAAGATGTTAACCTACTATTGAGAGACAAGTGTGGGTGGATAGCCACTATCATACAAAATGAAGGGAGGGATGCTGGGTGGCTTTATCTCCCAAACTCTCCTCATGGAGCCCGTGCTGTCTGCCAGTGAGACTCTCAGTTATGCTTTGCCAGTGGAGCATTGATTTTCTACACTGTTAGCTCACATTATTCCCCCTTTCCTCAGAGGAAAATTGCCGGGATGAAAAAAAAGAACTCCCTGTGATCGATTAGACCACTACGCTGCTGAATTTAGGTTACCAGCCAGAGAGGAGGAGGAGGACGGTCCGGAGACAATGCACAGTAGGGGGATCACGTGTTATTCCCATTGAGGCAAATGTTGAGCCTTGTACTGTAGGACTGGTAAAGGCGGGACTGATAATACATATGCTTGCATGCTGGATGGGGATGTAATATGTATGTGGCCTATTCTGGTTCTCTGTCCGATGTAACATAACAGGTTTAAATCCAGGAAAGATGGTCAAAAGAGTTACATTCATTCTTCAGTGGGCAATGTATTTGACTATGTTTGGGCACATTATAGGGGCTGTGTTTGTAAGATGTTCCAGACTGATAACTTGTTGTCAAGCTTCTTTATCTATTGTTTCTACCAGTACAGTCACCCACCCCTTTTTAGTATCTCTCAAACATTTCTCAAAGTTTAAGTTGAGACATGAAGGAAAGATACAGTATCACTCAGAATTGCAATTGGCAAGGGCTACTTAAGTATTCAGAATGCCTTCATAAACATGACATAACTTGACACATTGTGTAGAGTGATAGCATCCACAATAATGCAAATCATTCACTTTCCATACAACCTTTATTCGACATACTGGCCTCAAGGGTAGTATTGATTTTATATAAAATAATCTTTAAAAGGGAAATTACAATGAATAGTTATGTTTTAGTTTCTGTGGGGAACACAACCGAATAGAAACAGTATGAAAATAGTCTCACCATCAACAGTTAGTCACTTAGGCTTACTCTATGAATTAACAATGCCTCCTCCACTCACCCTGTGTTCAGACAATTTTCTAATGACATACATTTTCATTAATGTCAATGGATATTTTATGCATCTTGTTGTATGTTATGTATGCCTTACGTGCTCCTCACATAAACCATTGTGTTACCAGTGATGCATATAACATTAAACTAATGTTCAAATGATAAATGCTTAAGATGAAGTTGCCTGCAGAGTGGAGCGACCCACAGTGGGGAAACCTGGTTATCATGAAGCATGTCTACAAACGGGAGTTCTCAACCAAAAGCAGATTTGCCTCAATGCCATTCTCTTGATAAGATCCTACTGTAGAAAAGGGGACCAATCAGGCACAAACAGATACTACATAACTGTTCAAAAAAAGCTATTGCTCAAATCTTCACCAACACTGACTCTACTAGAGTATTATTACAACTGTATTGCTGATGCTGATGTCAATACCAGTCCTAATAATTATTATGTTGATAATAACAATGGAAATGATTAACATGCATTTGATCTGACTATGTAAGAGAATGGTGATCCACACAACAGCAGCATCGGCCTTCTGTTGGAAGATAAACATTGTCACTCTAATTACATCAGCATAAATATTTCATATTGGGTAAATTAGATCTGTAGCTAAAACATTCTTGTAAATGGAATTTTATCTGTAGCTCAGTACCATTAGTGGCAGAGTTGGAGGCAGCCTAGAGGACTGTAATTAACTCCACTCAAGCGTGGCTAAACATTTTTGACGTTTTTCCTAGTCTGGAATGAACTGTCAGTGCAGAGATAGAGTAACCATCTTGTCACATTGTGTTTGTATAAGAATAGCAGAATGCTGTGTGTTTCATTCCAGAGAGTTAAGAGTTTCATATCAGAGATTTTTCATTATCAGCAAAACCATGGAAAGCGAGCAAAAAGAAAAAAATCTGTGTGTGCGTGCGTGTGTGTGTGTGTGTGTGTGTGTGTGTGTGTGTGTGTGTGTGTGTGTGTGTGTGTGTGTGTGAGTGTGTGTGTGTATTATTATGCAATCAACATTTGTTCTTTTAACTCTAAAACAACACAGTAACAATAGTAGGATATGAAAAATATGTGAAAGATTTCTGAAATGTTCTAACAAATACTGTAGTCAATGCAAAGAAACACCTGTTACAGTACAGTACATTGGCCTACCTCTGCCCTGTATTATAGTGCATGCAGCTTGATTGGTAATGCCATACACTAGTATAACACACATAGGTATAGCTTCAGCAAGTCCTTTTAACTAGCTGCCCCATCCTTAGGGACATCTGCATCTCTTTTACTTTAAAGGTTATGTTTTGGAGTGTGGTTCGCTCTCATATTTTCAGTTTTATTGGGTAGAGATAGCAGAGAAAGACAGGAATGTAAGGGTATGTAAACAGGGCATGGGCCGGATTTGAACCCATGCCAACATGGGCATACGTATGCACTATAGGACATGGTGCTAGACCACTGGACCACCACAGGCCACAAACAAGCCCAACAACATCTTTACCAGCTCTTAGTGGTGACCAGGAACCATCCACCCTGTCACTATGACATATTTTACAACCAGGGTTGTCTTGTGTGCCCAACTACTACACTCTGGCTTTTGTAAACTCATATGTTCAATGCGATAGTAAAGCCAAATGTGGATGTGCAGTTGGAACAACAGACAGGTTGTCGATCAGGTAATGAACCTGGGGGTTGCCCAAGTTTATTACTATAGATAATAAGACACAGTTTGCATCTGTGGAATTTTCCCCATTCATCGACAGATCATCCTATGGCTTTCTCCCAACTCTTTACAGAGTGCTTTTTTTCCCCATTCAGTGTTGACTGACAACTGCTATCCAGAACGTCAAAAACAGACTTTTGTTTTTTGACTGGTGTATGGTAGATGACCTACTGAACAGCTGTTATGTAGCTCAGTCAAAGGTCTCTGGGTAATTCTTATTTTAAGTCAAACTAAAGCTTCAAGACATCTTAACCCATGATAATCATTATTTGCCAGAAAAGCAATGCATATTACATTTAATTGTAATACAGTGGTTAGCAAAGGAAAGGGATTGACATTTATTTTAGAGAGAACATCTTTCATTGACTCAAGGATAACCAAAGTAATTCAAAATTCGGATCTATTCATTTTTTAATCAACCATAGAGCAATGGTTTGTGTCTGCAACTCTGAGAAAACTAACTGTAAATGTATTATGTTTATGAAATTGCAACAAATGGATGAATGTGCTTCTTTTTTTTGCTTAAACATGTCTCAAGGGACATCTTTTTTTATCACCACAGATGTTGCTTTCAAAATTCATCATTACACAGTAATCAGTTTCATTTTGCATATGTTTATATGTGTGTGTGTGTGTGTGTGTGTATGTGTGTGTGTGTGTGTGTGTGTGTGTGTGTGTGTGTGTGCGTGCGTGCGTATGTGCGTGTGTGTGTGCTTGCAAGCAAAAAGTGATCTCAAGAAAGTTATTCTGTATATCACTATAAATTGCGCTCCTCGCCTCGCATGGAAACTTACAGTACAGCACAAAGAAATATATCTGAGCACTAATGTGTTTTTCTCTTCTATTCAGATATAATGAGTTATAATGGAAGGTAAACAAAGGGAAGAGAGATAACAAGGTGAATTTAAATCAACCTCAGGAGATATTACTCAGAAAACATCCAATGACTAAATGGCCAAGAAAAGCATTTCATCAACTTCAGTAGGCTTGAGAACCTTGAATATCGTACATAATGTAGCATTTGCTCCTGAAAATGTATTGAAAGAGCGGCAATTAAAGGTCTGTAGAGCGGTACTGATTTTTTATAATTTTACTTTTACTTTAATTGACAAAACTGTGCCTCTATCAGTCCTTAGTTATAGACCTTTGTTCAAAAACATTGTGTCAAACATTGTGTCAACATCAATAAGAGATTTTTTTTTAAATTATTGTGATATACAGTCATTTATTTGTGTGACACAGGAGTGATATGATTTCAGCAGCGTTTAAGGTTTGACAGAATCCCAGTCAGTTCCAACAACAGTGAATTAGCTTCAGTAGAGAAAGAACAGTGAAGTCAAGCTTTAAATCTGGTTGTGTACCATGTGACTTGACATGGAGACAGAGAGAGAAATAGAGTGCAATACCCCCATACAAACCATCTCTGCTTTCAGTTCAAATAGGTCCTATCATCTCCATGACAACAGTCGTAATGGTAACATGGAAATATATTAATGTAAAACCATGGCAACGTTCTCCAATTGAATTAAGCAGCACCTGTGCACATTACAGAAGAAGATAAAAGACAAAAGGAGCCAGCTTCTGCTTGCCAAGCAGCTGTGGCTTTCAGACCTTCAATCGATGTATATTTTTTGTATGTGTAGCATTTGTTTTCCTATGTTTCTGTGCAGTAAATTACTCTAGCATTCAATGTTTTTTAATAGTTTCATTGGGTATTTGTGCAAACAGATCAGTTGTTGTATAAAAATGCACCTACCCTCAACTGCATACTGTATGAGTGTCACCTTATTATATCTGCTTAGCAATCAGCCCAATGTGAATGGCAAAGTGAGTGGGTTTTATGACAAAACTAATATGATACAGGGATGATTAATTTGATGTACTCTAGGTTCATGTCTGTAAGCAAAGACACATCATACATGCAAATACTCGTCACTGGGCTGATATCCATCCAAATGAGGGAAAATGGATGGTGCCGATGAGGTTTCTTTTCTTTCAGCTGGGCTGGGAGAGAGAACATTATCTACATCACCATGCCATCAAATCTGATGGATTTACCTCCCCCCCCCCCTCTGCGTTCAGTGGTAATGGCATTGTAACACTCTCTCACCCTTGAAAATGTGTGTGTGTGTGTGTGTGTGTGTGTGTGTGTGTGTGTGCATGTGTGTGCATACATGTACGTGTGTAAGAGAGAGAGAGAGAGAGAGAGAGAGAGAGAGAGAGAGAGAGAGAGAGAGAGAGAGAGAGAGAGGTAAGTGAAATTACCCTTAAAAGGATATTGTTGTTCCCAAAGAGGGTTGCACAACACCTCCCTTGCCATATTTTATTCATGCATTCATTTTACCTGTAGTGACGTTCAACATAGATAGTTGCCGTATATCCACCCTGGTTCAATGCCGTCCGTTTCAACAAGAATTTCCTCAGCCTATTGTATGTGCAATATGACAGTCGATAAAGCTCTAATTTTTACACTCTCAAATGAACTTGCTCCAACGGAAAACTATTTTCATTATCTGACTTCTACATTGTGTGATGAAACGACTTTCAGTCCCGAATCAATTATATGAATAGAGATCCAAAGATATTTTACCATTAAGTGAGCTTATATAATGCACTCAAGCCTCATACTGTAGTACCTTCCCTTTGATGGGTGAACATTGCATAACCATCTCTATAAAATCTCTCAGCCGTTTCATGACAGGAAGAGAGTGAAGGTGGAGAGGTGCCGAAGAAATTGACAACAACTGCAAACATTGGGTCTCACACTCTGTTTTGCTCCAGTGTGCAATAAAATACATAGTGTTGTTTGTTTCACACCTATGGTACTATAGCTCATAGAATTCTATTGCTATGTTATAACTAGGCTGTGTTTTACGCATTAGGTATCCACTGGGAGAGAATGTGTGTAGCTTTAAACTGCTTTGAACTGTGAAGATCTCTTTGTATTCTGTGACTTAAGGATTACAGGGCAGCCGCAGGCACAGACAGGAGAGGGATCATCTGTGAATCATCTGCGTATGCATCATATTGCCTGCATAATGCTATTGCATACATCACAAAACAACAATCATTTCATGGAAATGTATTTAACCTTTCAATGCAAGATACGTTTTGCTTTTTTGTCTTGCTGGGTGGGAAAAAACATTCATACCGTAGTGATTATATGTGTATGCACATGATATGTTAATAGACATACATTGTTATGGAGGACAATGTCATAAAGGCTCAGTCAGTGATAATTGTTCAAAGTATGCCTTGGAGTGGGGGCGGGGGGGGGGGGGGTAATTGACATATATGATGAACCGATTAATGGACCACTCACCACTCAAAGTTTATGAAATAAAACCCTATGTTTTTGATGTTGAAGTACCCTCCCATGGATGAGCAAAACTGGAAAGGAATGGCAAAAATTTGCACAAATGGGTTGTAATAAGATTCCACAGGGATGGGCTTTAGTGCTTGACCATGACCATTTTAGAGCTTGAGTGGTTTCAATAGTTTCTCTTCTCTCACTGTCGGTACTGGGTATTTTAATATACTGATGAACTTGGATTAAATTGTACATGATATCACAGTGGAATTTCTTTTGATGTTTTCAAGGCAGGATTCATTGTCTCATGTCAGATAGCGCAACTCTGTGAGCTTCAATAAAATACTTTTGAGGTTTGAAATAATGTTTTATGAATTTAGAATTAAAGTTATTTTACTTGATCATTTCTCATGACCACTCTTTTCTCTTGACAAACACTAACTGCTTCAAAGAAACTCATGACCCCTCCAGACATAAGCAAAATATATATTTGAAATGGTTTCAAATATTTGAACAAATTGAGGTGCTTGGTTTAGCTTGCCTTGCATGTAGTCTTCTGAGACTATTCCAGTGCTACTATTGTGCCTGACATATTCTTCAAATATTTTTTACATAAGAATTTCTTTAAAAATGTAAGCATTTTTCCCAGGCCTGGACCCCTAAAACATATACTTTGTTTCACACTTTGTTGCAGATCTGAAAGAAGACTGGATAGATGTACATACTATCAGTACTGGTTGACTTAATTCCATATTGCGTTCATTTATTCAGCCCAAACAGATCTACAAGGGAGAGTCAACAAGGGCATGACGAAAGGGAGCATGTTTTCAGAATGGACTTAAGCCCAGGAGATGTTGTCTATCACTAAAGGCCAAAGGTGCCACACTCAGTCCCTCAGGTTAATATCTAGCATATTTAGATAAAATACACAATTTAGAATGCTGCCCAAAGCAAGACCCTCCATTTTGCATGTTCCTATACATTTCTCTTGTTTTCTCCCCACAGGAACTGGATAGAAGCCAGGAAAGGCATCATCCTTCAGCCCAGATAAAGATCAAGCATGCTTCATTTAATCAGGCGATGGAACATGAGAAGCAAATGCATCATTTTACCACCATGACAAAGACTTCATAGAATTTGGACTGATGAGCATGTCTTGAAGTAAAAGCATATAGTTTAGTTTAGTTTAGTTTAGTTTAGTTTAGTTTAGTTTAGTTTAGTTTAGTTTAGTTTAGTTTAGTTTAGTTTAGTTTAGTTCAGGTTAGTTTTGTTTATTCACAAAGATAACGAAATGACAGTACAGGGAAGAAATTGATTTAAAAAAGTGCATGTGCAGATGAAGTAGGAAACCAAACGTAGATTAAAACCTCATGATAATTTAAAACAAAGACATACTGTAAGCTATTTAATTTGTGATAAAACAACAACAACAACAACAACAACAAAAACAACAAAACTACAAGTAGGACAGGAACACAATAACTTAATTTCTTCAATAGTCGACCAACATGAAACATGACAAAATAATGAAACTAAAGACTATACATTTCTAAAACGCTTTGTTTCTTGTTATATATTTTTAACATATTTCAGCTTTCTCTTAAAGATAGCCAGAGAGGGTGAGATGTCTACCAGGTGTGAGTCACCTCAATGCTAACCCATGAAGGTATGACTGAGATGTGCTGTGGATTATTTCACTGTCTAGTTGGGTAAGAATGAATTGGGGAAACACCTATCCCGGAATCTGACCTTGTAAATGAAAATGTATATTTGTAGAATATTGATCTCAAAAACAGTCAAAAGTTGAAGTTTATGAAACAAAAATGCAGATGGTTCGCTGGGCTTCAGAAAAAAAGTAACTAGTCCGATAAACTTTTACTGTAGTAAATGGAGTTTATGGATATATGTGGGATAAATACTGGCCCATACAACATTGCAGTAAGTAATGTATGGATACATTAAACTGTAATATACAGTTAATGAAAGAAAGACTTTAATATAAATGCATAGATTTTCCTTACAGATATTTTTCTTCCATTATAACACATTTCATAACTTGTTACACACAAAGTCAATTTCTTCTTTCCAACAATGTTTTTCATCAAAGAATCTGGTGGATAAGATAAGATAAGATACAATTTATTTTACTCTCAATAAAGAGTTTAACTTCCTCCTAGCAATACTTTATCCTTCCTGCAAATACAATGTTATTAGATAACTTGACATTTAACAAAAATTATATTAATTAGAACAATTTTTAATAAGCAAGGACACTGTTGTTTGCTTCACTGAAGGGTTTTTAAATGTGTGTGGGAAAGAACAAGATTTGTGTCAGCTGCAAATAGAATAGGTTAGTTATAGTTATTGATACCACAGCAAGATCATTAATATAAATACAATATAATAATGGACCAAGAATGGATCCTTGAGGTACTCCACATGGTATGATAGCTCCATTCAACTTTAGCAAACCTTTAGCAAAGACATATTGCTCGATGTCATTAACATAATTACAGAGCCAGTTTCAGTCAGAGGTATCAATTGAGCGGGAGGGGGTCAGTGGAGCGGGAGGGGGTCAGTGGGGCGGGAGGGGGTCGGTTGAACTTATAGCTTATAGCTTGCATGAAGAAGCTGTTCTGGAACCTGTTGGTCCAGGTCTAGATACTCTGGTACCATTTGCCAGATGGTAACAGAGAGAACAGGGCATGGCTGGGGTGGCTGCGGTCCTTGATCATCTTCCCGGCCTTTCTCTTGCACCTCCCGGAGTAGATGTCCTGTATGGCTGGGAGCTCACGGCCTGTAATGAACAGGGCCATTTTCACTGCCCTCTGCAGAGCCTTGTGGCCGAGGGCAGTGCAGCTGCGTACCAGGCGGTTATACAACCGGACAGGATACTCTCTATGGTGTACCTGTAGAAGTTTGTGAGGATCTGGGGGGCCATGCCGAATTTCCTCAGCCGCTGACACACTGTCTTGATCACTGTATGGGTGTGGTGTGACCATGTTATGTCCTCAGTGATGTGGACACAGAGGAACTTGTAGCTGCTGACTCTTTCCACTGCAGCCCCACCGATGTGGATAGGGGCGTGCCCCATCCCCTGCTTTCTCCTAAAGTCCATGATCAGCTCCTTAGTTTTGCCGATGTTGAGGGCGAGATTATTATCTTGGAACTCATACTATATCTATATATCATTTCGAAAGAATCTTTTAATAGTTCACAGTATCAAAAGCTTAAGAAAGATCAAGAAAATGCCTATGGCAAATTCATTACTGTCTAAAGCAGTGGAAATCTTGTCTAAAAGGGCTATGTATGATGAGTATATTTTATTGACAACATGATGGTGCACATATAAGATATTATTTGTGTTTAAATGTCGGAGAATTCTTTTACATATCAGTTTTTCGTTTTTAAAAAATACATTTGAATTGGACGATAGTTAAACTTGGGTCATTTGACTTAAATAGATGGATGACTGTGGCAACTTTTAGATCTTTGGGTCAACACCAGTTTCTAGGAAAGCCGCAAAAATATAGGTTAGGGGTTCAATGATAGAAGATCTTACGTCTTTCACAAGAGAAGCACTAACTTCATAATGTCCTGCTGCCGACATTTTAAGATTCTCTATGATATTCTCTCTACAGCAATTTAACTTTTTGGTATCAGGATTTTTCCAAGAAAAACACACACATTTACAAATAATTAATTTAACTTACTGGTAATATCAAAAGGATCCGTAAAGGATATTTCCCCATCAGAGAAGCTTGACAGAAATTCTGCAGAAGCCTTCTTCCTTTGCAGCAACTGATTTATAGTTTTCATGTAGCTTTGATATAATTTGATGACTCCCTAAATGTATCACTAAATAACGTATTTGTTGCTGCTCTAATGAGATGACTTAATTTGTTTTTATATGATTCATTAAGGTCAAGGGTGTTGCACTTAATAGATATCTTGAATCAAATGGGTGACATTTGTGAATAACAATCAACGTCTGAATTTTACGTTTTTAAGATTTTCAGTCAATCAATTAGTTACAGTGTGAATTTAGAATCTGCAATGTAGTCAAATGGCCGTAAAAGTTAAAAAATACTTTTAAATAAAATTTACAAAAATGGCATGAGACTACTGTATTCTGTAATGGCTGTCAGTGTTCATATACTGAAGTATATCATTTTACATGGTAATTCAAATTAGCTCAGCATGTTTTCTCTCTGAATGAAATCATCCATGATTTCGGCCACTCCAAAGTGCTCTTAATTGCTTGACTGAAAGGGGCATGATTGGATGTTCTGCTTTCTTTATATAAAAATGAATCATCATTCCACTGTTTAGATATAGTATACTGTCTCCTCATGCAAAATATGCCAGTTCTTTACCAGGTACTGCTGATCATATGAGCTGCACTTTTATGCTGGCATATACAGAAAACATGAATGTTGAGTAGTTCCATCACAGTATGAAAAATGAAACACTGAAATTAGAAGTGGATAACTGCCATTGAATATTGTCGGGTAAAAGTCAATCCAAAAAGTCTATATGTCAGCCAGATCCAGAAAAGTGAACATATAGCTCAGTTGGCTTCCTTATTGTGGTGTGCTAAAGTTGATATCTTAATTTGTGAAAACGTTTAATTCAGCTTCAGATTGGTAATACACACTCCCCAATGAGGGCTGGAACACTATAGGCAATTAGAAGAGTCTCTTGAATTTCCTTGAAATGGAGTGGTAAATGAAACGTGGTTGGACTGACAAATCTGGTCGTTTTTCAAAGGGCTCCTCTGTCTCTCTCTAGTTCATCTTGCATGCAGAGAGGCAGGTACTGCACTTCTGCTTTACCAAATCAAGAGTAAATGCATATTCGTAGTAGGGTGATTTGCCTAATTTTGTTTGAGGGCAGTTCTCAAGGGCAAGGTAGTAATAAATAAAGGGCATAATGAAATGACTTAATCCCGGCAATTTTCATGAATGTTATGTAATTCACAGATCATTTTCTGTTTAACTTATTGCTCCTTTTTCTGGAGTATTACACAATGTATCAGGGAGGAAAACCCCATATATAATACTGGATACAATCCGGTCTTAAAGGACCAGCAGCTTAAACTCCTATAGTATATCAACATCTGCAAAGGAACATGGGAGCTGTTGTTGACCTCTGTAGTTTGTAGGTCATGACCTTCTTGTGATTCTATGGGCACATGAGATCCAATGGAAGACAGTCAGAAAAGGGGAAAGGTACCTGCAGATATCATGGCTTAGATCAGTGGTTCCAAACATGGGTCGCGGCAAAGATTTCAGATTTTCATTGCAACCAGAATGTTGCCTCACTTAGGACTTATGATTGGTTCACATGCCCTTGTAGATGATACAAGGTCATGCATGACCTTTTTAATCAGGGTCAAAGGTCAGTTGCTCTGCTGTTCCCAAGATTCCTTCAGGTGATACCTGTAGACATTAAATTAAGCTCAATTCCACCTGAACTGGAGAAAGAAGCCCTTTGAAACTCAGATCGATAATATATAAGATAGCCCATTGGAGCTTTTGTTGACACCCCTGCACCAACGTTTGAAAACCTTTGGTTTTCGTCAGTACACTTGATTTGTATTTATCTAACCTTTTATTTATCCAGATCTTACTTCAGAACAGCTTCGGCCCAAAAATTGTTGATAGATATTCTGTGTCTCTCACCAATGTTATGTACTCTATGTTTTCTATAAATGTTCAGATGAGCTTGTTACTCAATAGCCATTGGAGGGGACAGGCCTTGATAAGTACGTACTGTATATAGACCCCCAGTGGAACATTTTGTTAAGAGAAGACTGAAATGTTCTTGGAATGTGCGGTTTAGTACTTGAAAAGACATTCAGAGTAGCATGATGTTGCCACTCACAAATTGATCTGTGAGGGATGAAATCACAATGTTCTTGTGTATCCTATAGATTTGACACCAAACATATAATTAAACTTAATGCATAGCTAACATGCACTGTATTTCTTCAAAACATTTAATATGATGATTCCAGTCATTCTCAGAATTCTGTAATGATGCCATTTCATTTCACATAACAACATAGATTTGAATAATTATTTTTAAATGTGTTTCAACATCAGTTCCAACAGAAAGCAGAAAGCTGATTGAGTTCTTGGTATAGGTCTTTGTATATTTTGTCCTGTAGCCTACACACAGCACATGTACACTCACCGGCCACTTTATTAGGTACACCTTGCTAGTACCGGGTTGGACCCCCTTTTGCCTTCAGAACTGCCTTAATTCTTTGTGGCATAGATTCAACAAGGTGCTGGAAACATTCCTCAGAGATTTTGATCCATATTGACACGATAGCATCATTGCTGCAGATTTGTCGGCTGCACATCCATGATGCGAATCTCCCGTTCCACCACATCCCAAAGGTGCTCTATTGAATTGAGATCTGGTGACTGTGGAGGCCATTGGAGTACAGTGAATTCATTGTCATGTTCAAGAAACCAGTTTGAGATGATGTGAGCTTTGTGATATGCCACGTTATCCTGCTGGAAGTAGCCATCAGAAGATGGGTACACTGTGGTCATAAAGGGATGGACATGGTCAGCAACAATACTCAGGTAGGCTGTGGCATTTAAACGATGCTCAATTGGTACTAAGGGGCCCAAAGTGTGCCAAGAAAATATCCCCCACACCATTAGATATTTGCGTTAACGAGCAGTTGAACAGGTGTACCTAATAAAGTGACCGGTGAGTGTATGTAGGTACTGTCTTTCATTTTTATTGATACATCTTGTGTGTGTGTATGTGTGTGTGTGTGAGAGAGACTAAGAGAGAGAGAGAGAGAGAGAGAGAGAGAGAGATCCTAAAAGGATAATATTGTGTGTGTGTGTGTGTGTGTGTGTGTGTGTGTGTGTGTGTGAGACAATGGAACATAGACTTTACTGTGATAGCAGCCTCAGATGGTCTTAGCAGTCAACCCCCTACCTCGACTTGCTTATCATTATTCATTATTCCCCCAAAAGCAGAACTGAAAGCTAAATTATCCTATCCAGCTTTCATCTTTACTTTTTTTTCCATACGCATTACATTTTATTTAGCATTAGAGTGGGTCATGTTTTTTGTCCCGCTAATTGCCATAGAACTCCAGTAATTAAAGGACAATAAAGCTTTATTTAGTTTAATTAGTTTCTCTTGTTGGTTGCTAGCCCATCAATTGTGCTTCAATAATACTGATCATTAGCATTCGGTGGGCAGTGAGGGATGCTGGGAAGGGAGCCCTACACATACAGCACTCCACATTCCATTCCCATGAAGCCATGGCACTGGGCCACGGTGTTAACCCTATGTGTGCTGGCAGTGGCAAAGCAGATCTACGCAGTCAGACTCTGACTACATCAGGGGCCTGCATGCAGGTATATATCAACTCATTTGGGGGCAAAATGTTATGCCATAGCCACCCCCATGGATAGGTTCTCCCATAGGATGAAGATTTTGCTTTTACAGAAACATTGTTGCCTAGAATGCCTAGTGTCAAGATAACATCATGTCATTCAGTTCTATTACTATGGTACTACAACAATAACTTTATTCAAATCTATAATCTGTTAATGCTGATAAAATCAACTATCAATAATAAGGATGGGTATGGAGTGATTGTATGAAATAAATCAGTATCCCTGTCAGATTTCCAATGTTTCAACAAACAATAAACATATAAAATAGGGCACATGGAATGTTCACCATTTTGCGCAGGAGTGAGTATATGGAATCTGCTGCAGACTGAGGTATGATAATAACACAATGCTGCAGAGTGTATTCTCTACTTTGCCTTGACATGATTGAAAGACAATGGTCCCATGGATAGGCCATTTCAACATCAAATGTGCATGCACATCACAGGGCAAGGGAGCGCTATCCATCAAATTCAGTGAGCTGTCAGAGGGGGCTCTCACAACCTCTCTCTACACATTTGCACTCACTTGGCCATAGATTGAGCCTGTGTGCATATTTCACACACCTTTGAGAATGCAGCGCATGCTGCACTTACTGTCAGCATATAGCCTACTGTAAAATTGCATACGGTAATTTCTATTTTGTAACAGTATCTTTATGTGTGCTTTAGAATCATTCAACTAAAAATAGTGCCATATGACATGATAGCATCTGTGAAAGTGTAAGCAGAATTGGCAAACATATTATAAAAATAACTTTAATGTTCAAATAATCATAATAAATAACATTCATTCTATTGTTATTCATACCAGTAACATATAAAACACCTTAATCACTTAATCATTGAATATGTTCTTACAAATGGAAAGCGACATGTGCAGGTTTTGCAACTGCCCATGTCCTAGAAGTACGCCTACACTCGGTGTAGCCTATATGCGTAAGGGTTTTTACACACTGCTTTTAAATCATTTGCATATGTGTGATGTGCTCAATGTGTATGGTTAACTTATAAAGCATAAAAAGCATAACAACCATGCTGACTATACAATGTTTCTACCCTCTCTCCCCCCTTCCATTTAGGGTTGGCACAATTACCCAAATGAAACCTTGGGAAGCACTGATAGAGGCAGTGTGCGCTTTACAATGCACAGCCCTGCACACTACTACATTTCCAGCTAATCAGAATCGCGCAGTTGCAGAAAGGAGAGCGGTTGCCAAGGCAGCCAACAATCTCCCCTCCCCCTTTTCCCTCCATTCCTCTTTTCCGTTTATTATCAGCAGAGGTCGCATGGCATATGGGGAAGAACAGTCCAACCCCTTCTCTGTCCTGGAACCAATGCAAGAATATGCACCTCCGTGACAAAGCCTATGGAGTATGAGAACAGCGGGAAACAGAAGCGATATTCAATGGGCTTGTTTGATGCTTTTATAGAAACCAAATAAGTAAGGGGAGAAGCTTATTTTTTTTCTGGAAGAACGGAATAGTTATACTGACACGTGCATACTTCAGTTATTTTTGTTTTGTTGAGTGATAACTGTTTTGATTTTCAATAGTAGCTGTCTTGCAACCGAAAAAAGGACTGCGCATCACCAAGACGAGTTGGTGCTGAAGTTCGACCGCGAACGGATGTGAGGGAAAAGTGCGCTGAAAAACTCTACCCCCTCCTTTTCCTTTCTCTCCTTCTTTCTTTTTTGTTTGGTTAAACAATAGCTTGAGTCAAAGACACTGAAACTGATTTCATGCCGTCAGTCTTGCAGACCCTGAGATGGACGTGAGATTTTATCCTGCGCCCCCGTCAAGTGTGGGTTCATGTTCTTTGCCGACTGATCCAAGTTGTCTGAGCTCGTTGGACTATTACCACTCGAACAAGGTAAATACAAAACTGATGACCTCTTGCGTTTGTGCCTTAAATGAGTGCACATTATTTTCTCACCTGCCTCCGATTCCCGTCTAGCAGCATGCAACGTTTACGCAATGCACGTGCATGGAATGTGTGGTTTAATAACTGAAACTGGATACTTGTGTTTCCATCAACGCGCATCTGATCCGTTTTGAACTAGTCTCTCATCAACCCACACTACGACAGCCCAAGTTTTTCACCCAACAAGTAATAACTTGTTTTTTAGTGTCACATGACATGTCTACAGTATTGTATGCTATTTATGCAATGTCCAATACAATTTACGAATAAAGCATGCATGAAACAATTGTAAATAGGCCTAGGGCTACTATCTCCGGCATCATATTGGGAAAATCCAGATGAGGATGAAGTTCACTTTTCTCATTGTTACTAGTCTTATGTTTTAGCACCATATGGACAGCTCTCGCGCTGAAAGTGTCCCACCCGATATTATGTTGGATTAAACGGCTGCATGGAGTACCCCTCATCTCACACATAATATCTTTGCATCATGATTCTGAATCGAAAACACGATGTCCCACTGTGAGTTGAATGTTACATGGATTTCTGCCAGTAAGCAATTATGTTGTATTAATTGAGAAAGCACAGAGACAGACCAGTGAAGGCTACGCATATTTTTTACTCTCATTTTTGGCACCCCACTGCTTTCTGACCTGTGCTGACTTTTCACGGACAAGTGCGCAGGTGGAATAGTCTAGGACTATTAGAGAATATGAATTTGAAGACATTCATATGAAGACATTGACTTGAAGACATTCATTAACAAAAATGATAAACGTCTGAGATAAAATAAGAACTACTCCCAGACAGTTGAGTTCAGATAAATATATATATATATATTGTAAATAACTGCAAACTACTGAACATCATAACATTGTCTGCTAGTCATATCACCCATAGATATACATAGGCCTACTATCTAAGATATACTATCTCTCTCTCTCTCTCTCTCTCTATATATATATATATATATATATATATATATATATATATATATATACCATTATTGTTGGTATTTTCCAAATATCCAGCATTGGGTATGATACTGTTGAATCTCAGGGTACAGCTGCTGTCTTGTCCTTTGGATGATTATGTTGGACACAGGTTTCACCTGACTGATTTCCATCACAACAACAGTGAACAACAATGTAGCCTAAACCTACTGTTTTATTCTGCTATGTGGGCAATGGAAAATCTTTGCAACTGAAAAGTTGAAGGATGGTACAATCATAATCATAATTTATGGTAATGGAAGAAATGGTCTCTTTGAGCGTTGGTAAGAGGTTATAGTTCAGCTACATTCCTGCAAATGAGAGAGAGAATAGGGGAAAGTCACCAGTCAGATATCTCTGCATTGAGCCATATCCACTATATCCAAATCATGTAAATCTGTGCATTGAAAATGCATTTAGAGATAATAATAATAATAATAACATTCAAGCCATATTGAGTGCCAGCTTATGTAAAATGCAACATATACAATTACCCAGGCTCTATCTATCTACCTTTTGTAGGTCAAAAGAAGAAAGATTATTCTAAGGATCACTATATGTAGCCTATATGATATCATATATTATCTAAAAACAAACAAAGCCATTAGACTTTATATGATCCTGCTGGGACCATATACACTGACAAATGTATACACTCACTACAATGTAAGTCGCTTTGGATAAAAGCATCAGCTAAATGGCATATATTATTATATTATTATATATTACTTGATCAGAGTGGTGTGATATAGAAATAATAGTTGTGTGTAGTTCCTTCAATTCCAGGTACACATTTGAAATATTAGAACATATAATCATGAAAATAATTCATGAGATAAAGCTTCAGGGTTGGAGAGGTCCCTCTCAGGGCGAGATTGCAGCCATCACACATGTAATACTAACTACCTTAATGGCATTGCAAATGAGACTAAGACCATTGGGATCATCTGGTCTCATGTTAACAAGGTGCACTAGGTCAGTTTCTTATCCTCAAACAGTTTTCAAACTGGCTGCGGCATCAGAGTTGCATCTGATCTCTAATGTAGGCCATATCTATGCATCAGATCTCTGCATAGCTAATCTTCTTGGACGGGCTCAGTTCCTCAGGAATTCTTACCAACCTTAAGCTACAGTATGGGTCTCCTTTCAATGTACACTATTTTTTACAATTAGACATTTGGCTGCGTGGTCTTGCACAAGGAATACGTCAGTGTATGATTGGCTTAGAGATGGGGTGATTTCAATAAAAAGAAGTCCCAGTAAGGTGGTTTTCTGACTGCACTCTGACCCCCCTGAATATCCTCGAGCCAAATCTCTGAAAGTAGGAGAGATTAGTCCTCTCTTGTTTATCAACATCCCTCTAAAAAGCATTTACAGCTTGAGAAAATGTTTTCCCTTTTTTATCACCTCTTGAATTAACAATGTTTATTTTTAGCGCTCTTGAATTAACTATTATCTTGAGTCTCTAATCTGACTTTAATTGTAAAACATGATAAAACATTTGCTGGCATTTTAAAAGGGTGTATTTACTTGCAAACATTTTGTGCTCCTCTGTAATCTAGTGCATATTTCCTAACCCTCAAGCCCACATGAGGTCACAAACCTTGTTACAGTAATTAGCAGGCTTACGTGACTTTCAGAGAATGCAAGGATTCTACCAGGGTTTTAGCATTTTTCAATATATCTGCTCATATTGTAATGGCTGCTCTTATACAGTATTTCTATTGTCATGTTTGTTTCCAATCGCAGCAACTTTGTTATAACTCAAGGTAATACCTTGACTACCATGAATCTATTACCTTATCCACTGTGTGGCTTTATCAATGACCTTATGATTCGACTCAACTACCTATTGGCACTGTCCATTATTGGTTAAAATGTTTTTTTAAGAGAAAATATTAACCTTTTTTCAGATTTCACTTATACCCCGATAGTTTATTGCATATTGATTTCTCTATAACGTCTTAAAGATCCCATAGCTAGCCACTTGAGTTGGGTGAGATGAATCCTGCTCATTTGATGGCAAATGGTATTCATCTTAAATTCCTGTGAAATTACCATGGAAAAGGTTGAAGGATGTGGAATTGCTATAGAGTTGAGATACTGTACAAGTGCTCAGAAACCTAGCTTCTCTTAAGACTTTTCACACATGCTCATGAATAACCCCATGTCTTCAATAATACTCTCTTTCTCTTTCTCTCTCTCTCTTTCTCTCTCACTCTCTCTCACTCTCTCGTTCTGTGGTGCTCCCGCAGCCCTGAAATAACATCAAACGTTGCAATTACAGCAATGTTTGTGCTACTTTGGAAATACAGTATGAAACAGTGCCACGTTTCAGTGGTCTATACCTTTTTGCTTGCAGAACACTTTGCTTGTCGATAGCTCAGAGTAGGGCTGTGTTTGGCCTTCTGTGGCCCCACCCAGCTCATATATTTTCAGACAACTGATATCTGCCTTGCCGTGTTTGGGTCATGACTGGTGAGCTGTTTTGGCCTGAACTGGGTGGTCTTTCTTGGGTACAACAGGTAAATAGGCCTACATAGGCAGCCTATAAATGTATTCTGTCAATAAAAACACATTATCTCTTAGATAGTGTTTTTGTTGCCTCCTAATGCCATCCAGTTCATCCACTATTTTTTTCACTTTGAACAGAGGTCATACTCAATCAAAATGTGTTTTAGCATTTTAATCATACTAGCCTACTGGTGCGCCAGAATCAGCATGTTATGTTCATAAGGAGTGCATCTGAGATTAAACTCTATCAAACAATTCAGATACTTTTTCTAATATCTTCAGTTCTTCCAGATATTTAAAGCCTATTTTATGGGGCCGCCCGTGCAAAGGAAACACTCACAGTAATGCAAGCTACTGTATGTTTTCATGTCCTAGGGCGAGTAATGTTGTAGCTATTAGCTAATGACAAACTCTGGTATGTGGTGGAGAGTGAGTCAAATGGGTTGAAGTAATCAGTGGTCCAGGGAGCATACGGACAGTATGTGCTCACTCTGATCTCAGCCATTCAGCGGTTTTGCTGACTATTGAATCACAATCACAATTGCTTTTCTAGCCCTGTGAAGAGGAAGGCTGTGCATACCACAGTATGGGCTTATGACACAAAGAGCAGAGAAGGAAAAACACACAGTGAATCATATTCTCATAGGACATTTTTAATGGGAATTCCTACCATATGAAATCATTTCAATAAATGTGAAATTGGGTCTGACTGACATAGGCCATGTCAAGGAGCCTGCACATGGGGCAGGTATTTTGCACAGGAGACCTATGTTATCGAATATCTGTGATTGTCATTGTGAAATAGTTGAAGCTGAGAAATGGTCTATGGCCCCATTTTGCTTGAGCAGACCATTTTGCTTGATTTTTATGGTGCTTTGTCTTAAACAATGTTTTTGAGGAACAAGTGAGAGGTAAACAGTGTACGAACGTATTGCACACCATAAAATGGCTAGCTGCCATATTCAAAACTCCCATTAGATTATGTCCCATCCTATCTAATTGAAATATTCTGGTTATTTGGGACAACTTTGCTCACTGTTTTGCTCAAGCAAAATGGAGCCCTAAGTGTGTGAGAGTGAAAGAGATGGATAGTAAGAAAGAGAGACTGGCACGAGAGAGATCCATATACAGTATGAGAGAGAGAGAGAGAGAGAGAGAGAGAGAGAGAGAGAGAGAGAGAGAGAGAGAGAGAGAGAGAGAGAGAGAGAGAGAGAGAGAGAGAGAGAGAGAGGGAGAGAGAGGGAGAGAGAGGGAGAGGGAGAGAGAGGGAGAGAGAGGGAGAGAGAGGGAGAGAGAGGGGAAGGGATACCCATGCGTTAATTAGTGGGCCTGGCAGCCAGAGTTTGCCTGTTTGTGGGAGAGTAGTCTCTTCCTCAGAACGTCTGTTGCCATAATTAAGAGCAGTCTGCCTGCTCCAGTAAGACTGCATTAGTCAGAATAGGCCTCCCATGGGGCGAATCCACTGCACTCTCTTTCTACCTGCAGAAAAACAAAGGAGCCGTGCCAGGCAGCACCTGCTGCGGAGTAGGCCCCTGGGTGTTGTATTAAGTGTTGATTATGTTTGTTAATGGTAACAAGTGCTAAGAAGTCAAAAGCGCAGGTTGTTAAAATGGATGTGCTAATAACAGATAACATCCATCAACATTGGTACAACTTCTTGTTCTAGGACAAGCACACAAGGATGAATGGAGCATTCAATGAAAGATTTTAATTGTTTTGTTGATTCACACGCAATGCTATTTCCTTTGAACCCAATTTCGATGAAAGAAAGTATGACTAATCAATGGGGTTTGAATTTGTGTTGACAATGCCCATTTACAATGGGTGTGCCATCCTTTCCAGAGTAGAGCTAACTACAGTATACTCCATGTTGCTGTGCTTCACCAGGAGCATTCCAGCTCAGCTCTGATCATGACTCGAAAGACAGGCATTTATTATTGTTTCAGTGCACTTAATTTTTTTTCAAATCTAATTTAGATTGACAGGTCAAGACAAAAAAGTGACTTGTCACAATTTACCTTTTTTTTCTCAACCTCATGGTATTGTCAGACCTTCCAGGTATC
Organism: Argentina silus; assembly: GCF_951799395.1. Lineage (NCBI taxonomy): Eukaryota > Metazoa > Chordata > Actinopteri > Argentiniformes > Argentinidae > Argentina > Argentina silus. The sequence goes on from NC_139662.1 coordinate 5,681,925, forward strand.
ATGTAGTATTTCAAAATAAGGTTAGTGAACGTAGGAGAACTTGAGGGGAAGTACACAGTACTGCTGTTGGTGTCTGTTAGACCCCTCCCCTTTTGGTAGCAAACAGTAGCAAATAATAGGAAGGAGAGAATTAATGGGGAGGAATGCAGCCAGGGTCAGGGCTGTATGTATGGAACAGGCTGTGAGCTGGACAAACATTCCCAGTTGTCTCAACTTCCTGAGGTATGTCCTGTGCAAACAGTACAGGCCATGACGAGGTCCTCTGCATGCTTTAAGGCTCTCTCTCCCCAGTTGCTTTTTTGAATATCCCTCACAAACATTATCAGACTAGTGTCAATGCCATGTTCACCCTATGGCTCGAAGGGATAGTACCACTGCCAACAAATACGCTCGATCGATGATCCGCCTACCAATGAAAACAAACAGTTGTAGATGGGGGGAGCCAGTCTAGCCATCCAATGGGTCAAGTAAATGATCAAATCTACTTATGAGTGATAAACCCTGTCTTTTATGTAGCCTTACAATTATTCTGTTGCAAAAAGATGGTTTTGTATCACCCTTGAAGATTCAACCCATCATTTAAGTGTGTTGCAACTAATGGGTACTGTTCATTATAGATTCACTTGTATTCATTTTTATTATTATAACCTTTATTTGTCCAGGTTAGTCTCAGTGAGATAATATTGCAATATGCAAGTGAGAGAGCAGCAGCAAATACGATCCATTGTAAATGCAATCAATCATCATAACATAAAATGTATGTGTTGTCTCTTTCAGAAATCCATAGGCTCTATTGATCCTGACTGAAATAGGTGTCCAGTGGGAATTGGTTGACTGGGATGCACTGTAGTATTGCCTCTCTCTCTTCCACAAGCCGTGAATTTTGCCTTGTCCCCAGTCTGTCAGGAATGTGTGATTATTGTGTGTGACATATTTAGCTAGCAGATATAATTGCCTCTGCGAGGTGATGATAGCCCGCGTCCAATCCAGTCACTGGAGATGGGCGCCCGCAGCGCCACAGAGAGATCCAATCTGCGGCTCATTCTTCCTCATTGAGAGCTAATGATGAGATTCATTCATTCACAATGGGCAGAGGGAAACATTCACAGTAGCCTACGTACGGCAGGGCTGAGGCCATGTTTTCCTCTATGCAATTTTGAACTGTGGCAGTGTGGCAATAGAGAGAGAGAGTAGCCCTCTGTCTTGGTGTTGTCCGTCTGTTTAGTTTCAGCTTGGCCACAAGCCATAGTGTTGACTGATGTCGCTAAGAAAAACAAACAGAGGAAATACAGTATGATTTTGGAAACTATGACAGCAGCAACAGTGTTGTGCTCAATTTACTGTTTTTATCAATCATAACAACATCATGACAACTTAGTAAGGTTGTTAACACTGCAACACAGGAAAGAGAAACTCAAGCATATCTTTTTATAGAAACTGTTAATAACACAGTAGACAGTAGTGAAAAAACATATCCTGGGGCCGCACTTACTGGCATAACCTACATGAACAAGCCTCAGTAGTGTGCGTATGTGTGTGTGTGTGTGTGTGTCTGTGTATGTGTGTGTGTGTGTGTGTGTGCATGCGTATGTTGGGGACAGCGGGTGATAGAGAGAGAGAGAGAGACAGCAACAAAATGTTGGACAATTGCCCCTTTCAGCTTGGATCTTTAGCTAGAAATGTATAGTTTTCTGCCAGTGATCCATGTTGGACCACAAGTTTGTCCACAATTATGAAGTTAATGTGTATGTGTTGAGTCTGAATATCAATATGTCCATACATATGCTTATGTGAAGGGTCATCATTTTAAAGGTTTTCTACTTAAAGTCATGATACTCTCATTTCAATCTAAGAATAACATGCATATAGCAGTCTCGCAGTCATTAAATAGTGAAAGATGCTTGAGTTTTAACTCACGATTTTCCCTCTGTCAATCAAGTAGCCATGAAGCCTGAGTTGAAACGATTTTTGGTGGGCTTTGCTTGACCGCACAGGATTGAAAATACACTGACGACTGGCTTTGTCCTACAGTACGTATTACATACCAAAATAGCCTGCTGGTCAATTGGACGTCTTCACCCATAGCTCACTGTGGTATAAAAGCCCATGTAAAGAGAACAGTGGCTCGAGGGTGCTATGTCAGAAAGGCTAAAAATAGCTTTGAAAACACAGTAGGCATCCTATTTTAGGTAAGCTGAGATGGTATCGACGATTCACTGAAGACCTCTGATAATAAGAAAAGAGACTAGTGTAAGAATGTTTGACTTTCACATTTCATCAGAATTTTATGTTAATGTTAATTTTTGAGAGTATGGGATACACTTCACTTCCTTGTTGGCCTCTTGTACCTGATGCTGTAGTCAGGCCCTCTCTATGAAACGAAGGGACAGGGTATGGTTCTTGCTGTAAGCAGGAGAAAATGTTTGTGGTCCAACAGGTAATGTACAATAATATCAAGTGAAACTCCGCAGAGCCAACAGAACAGGGACAGTCATGTTTTATTAAGCATGATAACTTTGGCTAATCTCAGGCTCAGGTTACCCAGTGCTTTGTGGGTAATTAGAGATCATGTTGTACGCCTGGCTCGCTGAAAAATTGCACCCCTCCCTAATCCCCTCCCATCCGCCTTTACTCTCTCTACTTCCCTCCCTCGTTCATTGAACCGCATGCTACAGTACTCATAAGCTGGCACCCTGTCGAGGGCCAAAAACAAACAAACGAGCAAACAAATAAACAAACATGACAGCGTTTCAGAGGGTAGTGATTACAATGAGCCATGTGAGTAGGTTGCAATAAGATATCTGCAGAATTGCTTACATGCCCCAAAATTCAATGAAAGGAAGTAGCACACGAACACTTTGTGGTTTAGCTTCGTGGAACTTGTTCGATGGGTGACTAATGACTTTTGGCAAGTGCCCAGGGTTTACTCTTACCTAAACAATGCCACTTGATACAGAGCAGCGTGCCCTTGGTTTTCACACAGAATTTCAGACGTTCACTGTTTGACTACTTACCTAAAACGCTTACTTGTCATTTATGTCCCATACAATGGAAATACTCAACTGACAGCCAGTCAACAACAACAACATTCTGCCTCCTTTGTTCTGCCGAATTTTGCCATTAGCTAACCAATTACTATATTGGTCATAGTCACCTACTGTATGTTTGACAGTCTTAACTAACTACTATGACTAATAGTACATTAGTCATAATGTACCGTACATAATGTACATAATACATTGTACATAATGTACTAATGTAATTAGTCAACACTACCCCACATTCCAAGCAAACATAGAGGAGTAATGCATTATATATACAGTCATTTATGAATGAGTTGTGGGCCTTGCTATTTTTCTTTTCTCTCAAATGAGACTAGTCATGTTTTTGGGCATAGGGGGGCAGTTCATTCACGTGTCATGTTGGAAATGATGGTGAGATCTCCCAGGTTGGCCAATTAGGAGTGTACACATATCAGACAAACCATGGAACCCTGCAGAACCACACGCAGTGTCTTTATGGTGCTAATGCACTCATACCCCCATAGTGCTGCGGGGCATTTCAGAATGTCATGGGACATGGAGTCATGTGACTGCTTTCTTTTAGAGATAAGATTTATTGAGTGTTACACAACCTATAGGCTTAATGAATGCTATACTGTATAGTTGTGCTTTCTTTGCAGTATGTTTGTATGATAAATAAATTCTCTCTCTTTTGTTCTATAAATGTGAATGCTCTGTTTTTATTTCTTTCTCTCTCTGTGTAATTGTAGTTGCCACACTTTCCTTTCAAAGGCTAAGAGTAGATCTATCGACTGTACCTGTTCTGACTCTTGACATCATTGTGGGTTACATTATATTATGCAGGTTTTGTTCAAGACATACTCACTACAGTACATGTTCTGAACAAGGGAATGCACATCAGAACACATTCCATTTTTAACCACCTGTGTATAATGCATTATAAATGCATTTATGTAGTGGCTTGTGTCACATCATAATGCATTACTGGTGCTACCTATAATATAACCTTGTTGTTCCCTACCCCAAGCAGTGAGAAGACCCTTGATGATACAGGGTTGCCAGGTATTCCCGGTGTGATTCAGCACAGGGCCATTGTGTGAGTTTCAGAAGAGACTGTAATTAAGTCATCTCAAAGCCTCGCAGAGCACTGAGCTGAGACCAATCTGCCGCTAATTGTCCTGAGTTTTAATTTCTAATAGAATAAGGGCCGGAGGGAATGCCGCTTAATGAGGTGCAGTCAGTGTGTAGTGTGTGTGTGTGTGTGTGTGTGTGTGTGTGTGTGTGTGTGTGTGTGTGTGTGTGTGTGTGTGTGTGTGTGTGTGTGTCTTGGGTCTGTATTTCACTGTTCTGTGCTCTCATCCATGCTAGAGCCCCTGTGAATTTAAAAAATAACACTGACTTCGGATCAGAATTAAAAGACAACCGTTACGCTTTCATCATCAATTCATCATCCTTTTAAATTGGAGCCCTGGAGGTTTTCATTTGTATCCAAAATAATGAAACTTGGACCTGAATTTGGAAGTCACAGAGGAAGTCACAGAGACTCTTGACTATTTTGTTGCATGTTATGTTCTAGCACCGGTAGTATCATTGATGGACAGATAAAAACAGAACAGTAGATGTCTGGCCTGGATAAAACTGAGTTGCTCTCTAATGAAAGCTTTCCATGTGTTATTAGGCATTATTTGATGTTTAGTTATGTTAGTTATCTAAGTGTAGTGCTTTTCACCTGTGTAGAGTAACTCCTGTGCTGTAGCCACATGGGTACAGAATGAGCCCCGCCTGCCTTAGTAATTGAATGGTTGGGGAAACCCTTCTAAAAGTGTTTTTGCCTCTGGCGTTGTAGTGTTATTATATAGAAACCATGCCTGTAGATTCTAACATTGAATGTGTTTACATGGCCTTGGGAGTGTTTGTCTGATGATTAAGATTCCAGACATTTCGACATCGAAACAAATCAGTTTTGACTTGTGTGGGCAAATAAACTTTCAAAAAGACATGTTACAGCTGTGCAAAATATGCCCTGACGGTTTTTACTGATATTTTGTTTCTAAAGCAATGAACACATAGGCAGGAAGCGACAGTAAAAACTACTGTATAAACATCCAACTGTTCATTAATACTAACCAGTTTGCCCACATAAGGTCCTGTAGCCTTTGTTTATTAGTTTCTGTCTTGTTTTTAAAGGCTATTGCATACAACATGATCAGATCATTGCATACGTTCTTCTAAAACAACAATAGTATCTGAGTCAGTTGATAAAAAACCATTGAGATCCTTGTGTCAAAAACCATTGAGTGTCATATCTCCTCATGAAGCCTAACACAAAATAAATCCTCTGCTAAGTTTGTTCCGCACTGAATTAATTCTTCAACAAAGACGAGTGGACGAACTGTCATTTTACTGTACGCTTTGAGTTGCTTTTGCAACTGGCTCAAGGCCCTTCCTCTTATTGTTTCAATATGTCAAAGCATTGTTTGAATGAGGTCACCCATTACCGATTTGGCCCTGGGCCAGGTTGACTTCAGCTGATTTAATTGAATCTACAACATGACTCAAACTCAAACAAGCAGAGATTGCTCCACCATGACAGTCTCATTACTCCACATTAGGGGCTCATTTCAGAATGCATTGTGACTTTGCGCTTGACAAACATTGAAAAGAGACAAAATGAAATAAGTGAGCTAGCTTCTGAGAAATACTAAGACATTGCTGAACAGTCAACAGTCAGATGTGGAAACATTTTGGAAAAAAGAGGCTTGTGTTGGTTTGTACAAGTTGGAAGTGCTTATATCTCTGGAAGTATAAAGGGAAGATTGATTGGTATCTGGGTGAATCCTTAGTTCATATTATGGAATGGCATTGACAGTCGCTTCTTCAGTAAAATGGAATATCTGACAATGTGTTATGTATGAATATACTGTAACTTGCCTTGAGATGTTATGTGAATAAAACCTCAAAGTTGAGACTTCACTGTCTCAAACACAAGTGAAGGATGAGGCCATTTCCACAGATCCATAAACTATTGTATTGATGTATGATATCGTCTAGAAAGTACTTTCTGATATTTCCTCCACAACATTTCTCTGCAAAGCTCTACATAGAGGGGGCATTTCTGTGATTGTCCGCCTCGACAAATTTCTCAATTAACCACACATTCTTTGAAAGCCATCGTCGGCTTAGGGAAATGTATGGTTGGCTCAAACTGCCAGTGCCTCCCCTCCACAATAGGAAAGGAAATGTTGAGACTGCGAGGGCTGCAGAGAGGAGATAGGGCAGTGTTTGCTCAGGGCTAGATATCGGGCACAAAAACAAACATGACTGCCCTTAATGAGCCTGTTTGCCTGCCAAAGGTAAAGACAGCTGCTCTCTCTCACCACAATGGAACAGTCTTAACCGTGCCACAGAGCACAGTTGAACACACTCAACGTCCCCATAGTAACGTTCACCTTCTATGTACATTAGGGGGACTCATGAAGTCTTCCAGAGACATAGAAGTCAGTTATATGTAAATGGTGAGGCTACAAGTCCTGACTTCTGACTTGAAATTGCTTGAACGAGAATGAGTAATAGCTAAATGACTGTTATGCAAGTCGAGTTGAAAGAAGAGTGGAAACTTTCTCTAAAGTTAGTGAGTGAGACTTGAGAAACATTTTTTAGAGCATGATATGTTTGATATGACTGGGTAATGACTAACAAAGATACACACAGGCTTGCAGCTTTGGTTTGTCTGTCATACTGTATTTGTCTTGCCATCACTGTGTATACAGTACACTCGAGTGTCAGAAAATTCAGGTCATTTTCCTTTCAAAAACCAAATGTGACTTTTTGAAAATGTCCTTAATGCATAGGAATCTAAGCAAAGTGGGGGGTATTGAAACGTTGAAAGCACTTTCCTCGCTTACGAGAAAATTAATACACTTTCCCTGTACCTGTCTGGCTGAATCAGCACTGACAAGTTTAGGCTCTCTGGGGCTATATTTAGCAATAGTTTTGCAGGGTCGAGCGTATGAGAGGACTGGAAAAGCACTGTGTAGAGAGTAAGACAACAAGCAACTGCAAGTCGCAGCCGCTTTTCATATATGTATTGGTGATTGAATTAAGAATGTCCTTAATCTCAATTGAACCTTTTTTAAAACATTTTTTAATTTTTAAAATGTTTTTTGTTCATTTTAAAATGTTTTATTCAAGATAATTACCTTTTATGTTGAAAGTTGCAGGAGAAAGCTAGCTATGCTGTTCGTCTGTTTTACCTATGTTGATGGACTCTTTGCCTTAGTCAAGGATCTGTTGGTATTTTCCAGAAACATATACATATTATCACATATTTCTTAATATGCATTATTAAGAGTAGGTCAAAATGTCCCCAACCACACATTTTACACCACAATAAGGTTACGTGGTGTGAGTGGTTGGCTGTGCTGACTGTCTTTGGCCTAGTTCCTCACATGAGCCACAATGGTGACACACTTATCATGCAAGAGTTTCACATGTGGGCGCATTTCTTTGGCTGGGACTGCTGCGGCAGCAATGCGAGGGCACTATTGAGGACATTTGATCGTTATCTGCTGAACTTTTTACTCCACAGTAAAACATGTTAGGAAGTAATATGTTTGATTTAACTGACTTAACTAATGCCTGTGGTGGCTTTGTGTACAATTATTTTGTGTCCTCATATATCTGCATTTACAGTATTGCACGTATTGGAACTGAAAGTTCACAATACTGTATGTCTGGTTTACTCTAATCTATACACACTTCCCCTATGTACTGGCAGGGGCATTCTCCTATCTGATAAAAATCACAATTACTGAGATTGAACTGTTCAAAGACTCCCAAGACGCATGGGGAAATGTCTGAACACATCAGACATGTCGGACCTATATGGTTAGTAGCATTGGGGATGTCCATTTCAGGAATCAATTCAGCTTGTCTTATTATTTAATTATTATTCAATGGAAGGTTTTGCGCGTTTTGGCATTGGATGTGTCCCTTATTATTTGAGATTGATAAAGTAAATTAATTAATCCATTTTAGCCCTCAAATTGTAGCCTACACTCTCACCACATACGGGGAATGGTGTCGTGTTGTTTTGTCTACTCTTGCACATTGTTTACATTTTAAACACTGATGTCAAAGATGTTTAAGGTTAAAAGTGCACTAATCAGAGATTATTAGTTAATAGCCTTGGCTGGTTGTTGATTGAGAAATAAAGCCCAATAAAAAGGGCAATTAGCGTAATAGGATTCGGAATGTAATGGCAGAATTAAATGCCTGTGACAGACACACAATAGGCCTCCTCCCTCACTGCCACAGACTGACTCGCTTATTAGAATTAATCTTCCCTGATTAAAAATGCAAATGGCTCAAAGTCATTGACGAGTTTACATGTTTTTATAACGTTTAACTGATTTAATTACATGGAAAATGAAATGGGGACGTGTGATTGAATTTTTTCTCTCCTGCCGAATGCCACATTGAAATGAATATTTATTCTCTCTCTTGCCAGGAAGAGAAGGTAATGAGATTATTCCTCTCTCAGGGAAACTGATGGCATGGTCTAGAGAACTAAGGCACGCAACGATTTAAAGAGGGCTTCACGTCGACAAAACTAGGGGTTACAAATGTAACCTAGGTTCTCTGAAGGAGATGAGGGAGACCCATCACTGTGAGATATGCACTCTGTGTACCTATTTGCTGAAACCCTATTTAATCATACCTGTACAGGCTGAGGACGCTTGTAGGCACGTAGCCTGGCCCAGTGCCCAGCCTGTATAGCGTGCTCATTTATTCTGCGAACCACTCATCACGTGCTCAGTGCGAAAGGGTCAATGAGGGGTATCCCTCATCTCCTTCAGAGAACCTAGGTTACATAGGTAACCCCTAGTTCTCTTTCAGTCGACTCGGTTCCACCCCACACTATGGGATCCTTGCAAAATGTCACGATTGCCTGGTCCAAACAGAAACCCTTACGGATACACAGATGTACCCTAGCTACATCACACAGTCTCCCAACCAGCACTTGGGACAGTCTGGGCCACAGAGGGATTGGTCATATCCAGGCTGTAAAACCTTTGAAAGGTATGTGGAGAAGCCCAGCTGGCTGCAGCACATATCTCTGAGACAGGGACACCCTTGAACAACACCCAACCTGTGGGTGCAGGGTGCCTGGACGCCCAAAGGGGGCTGCAATCCCCGACAATTGTAAGCCTCAACAATGGCCTCCACAATCCAATGAAAGGGGCGTAGTGTAGACACAGCTCTTCCCATGGCAGGGTTTGCAAAGCAGATGAACAAGTTATCACAGACCCTTAATGACGCCGTCCTGGCCGTGTAAACATGCAGAGCATGTACCGGACAGAGGGTGTTCATATGCTCCTGCTCCGGAGAGGAGACGATTGGGGAATGTAAAGGGAGCACAACAACAGCTTGGTTGCGGTACACCATGGAGATGACTTTTGGAACGAATGCTGCGTTATGGTGTAACACAACCTTAGTGTCGCCAGGGGCAAGCTGGGTACATGTAGGATGGACCGTTAGCGGGCGCAAGTCAGTCACGCGCTTGGCCGTGGCCATGGCTACGCGTAACAGTGCAGTCTTGACAACATCTTTGCATCAACAGTCTGAAGAGGTTTGAAGCTGTCACTAGTGAGCGCCTCAAGAACCAGAGACAGGTCGCAGGAGGGGACACACTGTCTGGTGACCAAACGAAGACAGTGTACTTCCTTCACAAAATCACAAGGGGGTGCACCCCAGGAGCTGTCCCAGCTTCTACACTACATGGTACGCTGAGATGCCAGCCAGGTAGCTTATCAAGCAAGTCTTGTAAGAAGGAGAGGGTCGCAGGGAGAGGGCTCTGAAAAGACACACACCACATCTCCAAAAGCCTCCATTTAAGGTCGTAAAGACCTAGGTAACATTCCACACGTTAACCAGCTAGGAATTATGTGCCTGCATGTGTCCTTAGCCTGTACAGGCGTGGTTGAATAGGGGTTCAGCGAATAGGTACACAGAGTGTCCAATAGTGAGGGGCCGAACCGTCAACTGAAAGAGAATTCACATTTTCACTTGATTTTGCACCTTGTTATGTGGTCATTATTGCCATGAGAGTTACTTACAAGTCATATGGCACTATTTGTGCTATGTTAGACTGGTTTTCTGAAGATACTATGACGTATGCATACATCAGTGAATTGTCACATCAAGCCAACATGAATATCTATTTTTTTCCTTGCAGTAAAATATTAGCTCATTTTAAAACTAAGGTATGATCACATTCTGGCCCTCTCCCAAAACACATTGTTTTCCTTTTTTCATCAACTATTTTATCAGATTGGGTCTTGGCAGCTGACACACCTTACAGTGAGCTTGTTAGGATGTAGATTTATATTTTCTCAGTTGAAACATGCTAGTTTTTTTTTTGTTCCACCTTTCAGCCGTGGTCATAAAGTATCCTAGCATAAGGCGGACATCCTGTTTGGGAAGAAATAGATTTTCTGGGAGTTGTTTGTTCAAGGCTGGTGGTGGACTTATTATTCATTTATTTCTTGGTGGATCATTTTATTGACATGTTAACATGTTTTATGACCTTTATTGTTTTACTGCTGTTTAAGAAACATTTTATTTAAACCAGTAGGATATGTATTTTTTCCACAATAAAACAAGTTGTGTTCAACAGAGGACTGCAGCTAGTCTCAAGAGTAAGTCTCATATGGTCATTTGATTGATATGAGCCAGATGTTCTCACCTATTTTAGTTCATAGTAGCTATGTCCCGTGTCACTTTGTTTTCCACCCACCTTACCTTATGATGTCATATTTTTCATGATTGCACTCAGACAATAGATTTTGGAAACATAAATCAACTTTAAGGCTAACTTGCAGAGCTCTGTTCAAAGCTCTAACTTATTTAATTTGAGTAGGGCCTTAGCTGGGCAAAGGAAAATGTTGGGCATTGTTCAAGAGCTCTGTCCAGGTGTCATGTTCTGCAGTCACACAGTGAAATGTCTTAATTCAATCCCTTACTGTACATGCTCATATGAGTTGATGTTGACCTATTTACTCTACAACAAGGTATAATTCATAATAATTTGATTTTATTAATGTATTTGCATGAGGCAAATGAAAGAGGATATTTTATTATTAATTTAGCTGATAATTGAGCTTTTTTTGCAAGGAAAACAACAGCCACAACAACAACCATAGATGTGGTTATTTTATGACTTTTGCTTTTGGAATGGTTGGTACTGATTACTGTAATGTGTATTCTTGTCTTTCAACAGTTGACTTTTTACTGTATGTAGGAAGAAAAAAAACGTTGCATCGACAACGTAGGATCAATTCCAAATGTGTGACCAAGCAAATACAGGATGGTGAACATCAGCGCACTGTGTTGCAATGGAAAGTATGCTATTGATCCTTGTGCATTAGTGCTCCACGATATTCAACCTCAGTATTCACTCTATATTAGAGGTACACTACAGTGTACTACAAAAAGGACAGTACGTCTAAACATACTGTAGTTTGTTCGTATTTATTTTCATTGTTTCTACTTCTAACGTTCCAGAATTCCAAATTTCACTCACTCATAGACACCTGGGGGCAGTTCAGCGGTGGATGTCCTATTAAAGATTATGATTTGTTTGTAGGGTATGTTTTGCCTTCAAGAGAAGGCATAAAGAATCACTGTAGTGGAACAACACCACATTGTTAGATTGCATGATCTTCCTCTTACCAATAAAGGATGTCTACAGACCTCAATAACGTCTTTTCTTTGAGTTCACAGTGTTCTGTATATAGTGCGGAAATCAAGTTGTTCATATATATTTCCACAATGAGTTTCCTAACTCAAATAAAGAGTTTATAAGGCTGCAACATATATATCCTTCACAGATATTTTTTTTTTTCGCTCACATTTTTCCTCAAGGGGAAAAAACACAATTACTCCATTGTGCTGTGCAGTATATCACATTCTGCACATTTCAGCCCAAGAAGAGAGGCACTGTTGTTTGTGGCATATGGCATCATGATAAATATGCTTTAGTGGAGGAGGGGAGGCCGTTCACTGTCAGGCCACAAATTGAATGAACTGTGGTGTGGTGATTGGATTAACATACTGTAAACAAAGGGTTGTTTTTTAGATATTCCAATTCAAGCATTTACGGATTAAATGGAGGTGGCCTGATAAATATTTCAAACATTTTCTACATCAGAGGAAAAGAGTTAGAAATGTTGATGATTGAGTGTGTTCTTCTTATTTTGGCCAATTTTGGAATGATCATCAGGACCAAATACTATACATTTTGTATCTCAACAGACATGTCACATGCCTACAGCCTAATGGTAATAAGTAATTCAAGTGAAACTCAGATTCATTCATGTTTTGTTGCAGTGCTTTGCCTCATCACCGAAACTCTGATAGTTTGAATAGAGCGCTTTAGTATTTGTTGACTCAATGGCACCCCTATTGTTCACTACCCGTTTCCCTGGGTCAGAACTTTCCATTAGGACAGGCTTTGCCACCACCAACTTGCTTTACCGTTCCATTGCTCACCCACTCTGGGGAAAAATATATTTGGCCAACACAAAATCTCTTGGCTTTATTTGAATCTATAGTGGTCTTCATAGAAGAATCAAATGTGTGTTTAACTGTGCATAGACACTGAAGAATTTGTCCAGACCGTCCACACAATATTTACAATGAACTAAAAAAGTTGATAGTTTCAAGATATTTGTGCTTGTTGTTTTAGGTAATTAAGAAACCAAATGCTGTGTCAGAGAAAGAAAGCTGTTGAACTGGGCCAGCAGCACATATACAGTACACATCCAACACAGAAATGACAGGAAACGTGTCTGTGACAAGGAAAACCCTGTCAGTGGCACACAGAAGAACGGGGAGTAAAAATAGGGCACTTGGCAAGAGAACAGGAAGTTGGTGGACAGTGGCTTCGAGTTGGGACTTTCTTCTGGAGGCCCAAGATAAGAAACATAACCTTTGCTTTCTGGGCTTTTGGATCAATCTTACGTTTTGTCTATTTGTATTATCTACCCCATTTCAAGTGTGTTGTTTAGTTCACCAAAAGGCTAATGGTAGTCAACTAGAGGCAGGAGTTTTTTATGGACTATTTGACCATACCATAAAACATGCCCTGGTTATATTCTACTATATACAACTAAGGCCTAGAATTCCTGAGTCTACCCACCCCTGTCTCCCATTTAAAACAGGGGGTCGTGTACAGTCTTGTGTGAGAGAAAGTTCCAGTATGGTAAAGACCTTACTTATCAGAGAATTGTGTCCCAGAGGTCAAGACCATAATATCTGGTCGTGGTCCAGTCATTAGTGAGGGTCAAGCGGTCAAATAGGTGGCACCCAGCGAAAGGCATCATTTGTCCCATGACTGAAGACAAACGATGTGTCCTGACTGTCCTACTCCTCCACAGATCGTTTCATTCATCTGTGTTTCTCGGTAATGGCTAATTACCTGTAATTAGTGAATCATGTCGTTTTAATGAAGATGCTAGGAGCTGCCAGAAGGAGCAGTCCAGATTCTGAATGATGTGCAAGACGGTGCAAGTCATTGAATTAAACGAAGCGAGAGTGGCCCACTTCCATTTCGTCGGCATGCACATGCATTTGACATTTTGACAAAACCTCTTAGGGCATAGATGAAAAGTATACTGTAAATAAAGATGTTATTCAGTGGCTGCTTGTTGCCTTCAAACCTGCATTTTATAGAGGTATTTCAGGTAGCGTAAAATCAGCTTAGTAGCTCTATTTCACTCCATGTCTTGCCCTGCATTTTTCATATCTTACCATCACTCTAGTGACATCATCATCACCTTTCCCTACTCTGAGGGGCGAGTGTGAGTTATTACATCAAAGCAGGCTAATGGGAGAGATGATAGCCGTGTGTGTGTGTATGTGTGTATGTGTGTATGTGTGTATGTGTCCGTGTGTCCGTGTGTCCGTGTGTGTGTGTGTCCTCTCCCTCTCCGCACAGTCACTGTTTAATCTGGCCCAGTGGCGTGCCATTGGCCCGGCTAATCATAGTCTGTCTGTAGGAGCACGGTGAGCCAGGGGAGCACGCCGTCGCTAACAGTGCCTGACAGACTCATTAGTGAGACCTGGCACTGAGCTAGCAAGACTCCACAACGCACCCAGGCACAGACTTGGGCACATACACACACGCTCACACACATACTGTACGCAGAAACACGCTCACAGAAACGCATTCAAACATACACACACACACACACACACACACACACACACACACACACACACACACACTCCATGTGTGAGAACAAGGCAGCCGGTGACCCCTTGCAGTCGCAGCCCAAACACGAGCGAGCACTGGGAGAGCATCTGGGAGGGAGGGAGGGAGGGAGGGAGGGAGGGATGGAGGGTGGGAAAAAAGGAGAGGTGGGGAAGAGAGGAGAGGAGGGAGGGAAGGGGACAGGGGAAGTAAACTGTCTGACGCAGCAACTTTTCTCATTTCTCAATTCATATAGACTGTCAAATGACTGTTTCAATGGACTCTCATGGTATATAATCTACTTAATGGAGAATACGTATATATTCTATGTAGAGCTTTTATAGATTGGCCTCATTATAGTGCAGTGGATTCAGATGTGGGACTGCAGTGTGTGCCTCATGTTGATACTCTAGATAGAAATTCATTCTAAACTGTTTCCCAATCTAGAATGAATCCGTATACATTACATTTTGAATCTCAAATGTATACGCGACTAATGGGAATGGCTTTTGAAAAGCACGCATCGAGGTTGACTCTTTAAAACAACCATATCAGTCTTTTTCACCTCAAATAGTATGGGCTGGTGTTCGGCCCAGTAAGCATAGACCATGAGATGCCCCTACACCCCGATAACTGCATGCTGTATGCAACTTATGAGCTGCATCGTCACCCTGCCAAACCTATGACCTACTACAATGATGGATCCTTTTACCCAAAATGTATAACAAGAATTAAGAATGAGATGAACTTCTATTGGCTGGTAAAGACTGCTAATTGTTTGCGGTATGATTGTGGTTTTGCTATTATGATGATATGAAGGGTTTCTCGGTCTTCTGTACTGTACGTGTGGATGAGAGCAGAGAGACACAGAGAGGTGGACTGTTGCACCTGGCACACACTGATGGGCAGATTCTAAGAGACAAGCTTTCCTTGCACACAGGGGTTAATTGCAGGTCAGGTGCGTTAGACGAAGTCAGTGGAAACATTTGGTTCGGCTCACTAACAGGTGATGCAAAACAGGTCAGAATGTAGTCAAGTATGGGCAAGGCAGCTGTTAGGTCCCTTGATACACCACCGCACAGCATGAACACACATGCTTGCGTACATACACGTGCACATGTACATGCGGGCACGCACACACAGACACACACACACACACACACACACACACACACACACACATACAGACGCACACACGCATACACACACACACACACACACAATTCACCAGTTGAGCTGTTTCACCCATTGTGGGCACTGCTAAGATAACCTTCCAGTCAGTTACTTCAATCCTGTAGAGTAGCTGTAACATGTACAACCTTCTCTGACGACCTTGTTTCACCCAAAACCAAATCAAACAGGCTTTAATCTTCTCTCCCACTGTACACAGAGGCTGAATCTACCTTCTCAAAGTCAGAGGAGCACAATGGCTTTTTGCTCTGTGCTACGCTCCCCTCTCCCCTGCACAAGGCTCTGACATTGAGGGAATGTGATGTGATGTATTGTAGTGAATAATGTATTCTGCAAGGATTGTACAGAGCGAGCAGAGCAGATGGCAGCAGGTTGGTGTGTGTGTGTGTGTGTGTGTGTGTGTGTGTGTGTGTGTGTGTGTGTGTGTGTGCGTGTGTGCGTGCGTGCGTGTGTGTGTGTGTATGCATGCATTTGTGTGTGTAGGGGGAAGGGTGAAGGGTGATGAGGGTGTGTGTGGGGGTTGGTGTTTGAGCTTCCTTTGTGAAGATAAAACATGCAAATGGTGGATTATTTTAATGCATTTTTTTCTAGAGCTGAAGCTGTAATCCCTAAAGCAGTTTGAAATGAAAATAGTATATGTTTTCTTTCAAAGTAACCCCTCCCCCTTTTTTCCTGATGGGAATTTACAACTACCAGCTGTCTAGGAATGTGATCCTTTGCACTTTAATTTCACTGTGGCGTAGTTACGGCAAAGGGAGTGATTGCATCACCATAGCATTGAATTGACTAAACCTAGTGGGGCCCAAAACTGTACATGTTGTGTATAGATAGAATGAATGGATGAACCATATTGTTTCGGCTTTGAAGATAATGATGGTTGAAGAATGAAGGGGTGTTTTAGCACCTTCTGTATTTCCTACCAAACAGTATTGAAAAAAGGATGCACACACACCCACATCCTAGTCACTCTGTTGATGTTATCCCCTATAGAGCAAACAGATGGTAAAAGCTATTTGCACTCACTTAGATGATGCTGTATATATGGTCTAAGTATACCAGGAGGTATAGGAGGGAATTCTACATGGGCTTGCACTGAAACAGTGCCCTTGCTTTTTAAATTAAAATAGCCTACTGGTCCATTGCATTCAGTTGGTTGGAACAAAAGTATAGTTTTGTGTTATATTATATTACAAGTTATATGAAATCATCATATATATCATCATATCATACTCTCTGTAGTTATATAATATCTCAGTTGTTATTTTGTATCAATCAGTTATCAAATAGCATTTTTCTGTTTCATAACGGTTATGGTGGGGAATGATGTAAACACTGTAGTAGGGGTGTGTGTGTGTATGTGTGTGTGTGTGTGTGTGCGTGTGTGTGTGCGTGTGTGTGTGTGTGTGTGTGTGTGTGTGTGTGTGTGTGTGTGTGTGTGTGTGTTGTGGCTCAGATGGAATTCCCTACAGGGCTTACACACTCCGAGTGTGTGGCGATAGCCTGCGAAAGCCCCAGGTCTTCCATTTGGGTGTGAATTGCTAAATGGGATATGCTGTAGCTAGTTCAGCCACAACAACACATACTCCTAGAATGTACTATAGCAGATAGCTGAATTATGTTCATTGATGCTTCTGTTTGTAGCTGCCAATCTTTAAATCACTCGGAGTAACGAAACAAAACTCTGAGGGTGTTAAAAAGAAAAGAGATCAAAGTGAACGTCTCCTTGTGTTTCTCATATTCGGGACAGCGGGCATAATTGAACCAATGTATTTAAGTATTTTACAGCGATGACTCACAGTCTCTGTGGGATCTTTGATAACTGTACTTAGAGAAATGTGGCCCAAGGCAATTCATTAACTGTAAATAATTGAGAAGCTGGGCAAGAGAAGCACTAAGGTGAAATGTGCCTTATTATTTCATAAAGTTTGTGTTCTTAGGGCTTTCCAGTTAAGAGTATTAAAAATGCACAAGCCTCCGACAAATTACTTACTAGAAAGATTTGCCACAGGCCTTAATAACTAACCATTCATCTCCCATTGTTTCAAATTGATAAAAAGATGTTTCCTTTTATCCAGTATTATTTTCATTCTGTGGATAGGTCTTGTATCTTCTCTTTTTTTAATGTTTAATTGCTCAAATTATTTGAGGCATTTACGTAAGCAGATACTCTTATCCAGAGTGGCTTACAATACGCATAAATGGAGAAACTGAAACAACCCAATAATACATTGCATTGTACTGTACTTATCAACCTTCCTCAAAGACTACAAGTATTCCATTAAATGTATAAACCAAATGCCATTATGATTTTGCTAATATCTACCTAGCATTTTTCAATTATTTGGATTTATGTTTTATGTGTTTGTCGTTAAATTACCTATAGATCAAAGCAGAAGTTGCCCATTTATCAACCAACAAACAGAATAAGAACAACAAAAGGTAATGATTATAATAAATAAAATTCGGCACCCCCGCCCCCAAGTGAATACCTCTTGTGGTTGTGTCCACCCAGCCCCCAGACATATCTCCATATCAGTGAGATTGGATTGATCCACTTGTTCTCTCAACAGGGGGGGTAATGGAGCTCTTCATTGAGCCAGGCTGGCGACAAGCCT
This sequence comes from Argentina silus, assembly GCF_951799395.1. Taxonomy (NCBI): domain Eukaryota; kingdom Metazoa; phylum Chordata; class Actinopteri; order Argentiniformes; family Argentinidae; genus Argentina; species Argentina silus. The sequence continues at coordinate 5,700,008 of NC_139662.1, forward strand.
GTAGATGAGTAGCCAGGGCTCACACACGCCAGCTCTCCTAGGGGAAGTCTCGCTGGCAAACAAACACATCTGCCTTGTGCCAATGCTGAGTGCAGCGGCGTCTCTTTACCGCAGGGATGCTCTCACAAATGGAGTGTGTTTACATTAGCTAGCGCCAGCCTAATTTGTCATCTGTTTACAACCCCATATCAGTTTTATGATGGTTTACCACCCCCACCCCCACCCCCCCCCCTCTCTCTCTCTCTCTCTCTCTTTCTCATTCTTTTCATTTCTCTCTCATTCTCTGTCTCCCTTTGTCTTTTCTCACCTCACTTAGTACTGGGCTCAGAGGTGCTCATACATACAGTATGTGGTTGGTACAGGTTTATGGTGATGCAACGTAAAGGCCACTGAGGCTTTATTTAACATTTTATATACCCTCAAACCACATGACACATGAGAAATGGGGAAGTTACCAAAGCCCCAATTGGTTAGAATGCATTTTCTTATAAAGTGATAATGACCATAATGCTTTGAGGTCCTGTTTTGTGTTGTGCGTGTGCAACTACTGCACATACTGTGTATCCTAGGTGATGCTCAGTACTTGTATAGTGTCTCAAGTGTGAGATGTGTGGTCAGAGTTGTGCTTTTCTTGCGTAAGTGTGTGTGTGTGTGTGTGTGTGTGTGTTTCTGTGTGTGTCTGTGTGTGTCTGTGTGTTTCTGTGTGTGCATGCATGCTTATGTTGGTTTATGATGGTTTCCATTCATCCTAACTCTTATACACTGCTCAGTTTTGCTTAGACAGCCACTATGAAACTACCAGGAGCTTCAGTGGGCTCTTCTTTAGTCTCAAGAGAGCTGGCTCAGTGCCACTGTTGAACCCCACTGTCTTCTTGGGGGTTGGGGTGGGGACCACAGGGAGTGGGCGTGATGGGGGTGGAGGGGTATGTCAGCTCATTAACCTCCATTCTTCCCCAGCGCTGCTCTGAGTAGAATCACTGTTTAAGTCTCATGTCATTACCCCTCCCCCTGCACGTGTGTGGCGGCCGTCGAGGGGATGGGGGGTGAGACTAGGGAGAGAGGGGGAGGGTATTGGCGCTCAATATGTTTCTTTTTGAAATGCCCTGCTTGTTTCTCAGAATTTGAAGCCTCTTCATCAACTTTCTCCCCTTTTTTCTTCTTCTCCATCCTCTCTCTCTCTCTCTAACCACAGGCCCGGTACGGTGTGGGTGAACGAGGGGTTAGGCTCCTCCACGGTACCCCACCCCCAGGCTCCAACCCAGCTGCGAAAAGGGTGAGATTCTAAGGCTCTCCTATAACCTCCCTCTCTCTTGGTTCTAAAAGCCCTCAGGTTTCAAGGGTGTGCCCCAGGGGTTAGTGCTGAGCCTGCTGAAGGTTCAGAGGTTGTGATCTGGGGATAACACTCCCTAGAGTCAATGTATTAGTGTCCCCACACACACACACACACACACACTTGCAAACCATTGTATTATAGACCCCACTCAAATCTTAAAATTGAAACACAGAGGCACCAGAACACATGCATGCAAGCAGACACCCATAGAGTTTGTAGCTAGATGTTCACTGCTAAATGTGGTTCATTTATTTATAATTAAAGCAATGCAAACACCTACAGTATGTGTTTAATGTATTTCAAAGGTGTGAAAAACTCCTCTATAGTTAATTTAATAGGGTGACAATATTTTAGAGGTGGACTCCATAAAGCAACTCCATAAAGCAATTGGCATTGGGGTTTTGCCAACATTTTGTTAGCTTGTGCCACATCATTTCCCTGTAAATTGCCAGTCATGTATTTTCCTCTGGCCATTTCTTTATTTAGCTGGAACTAGTGCAAGGGAATATGCTCTTGGCAACAACCATTGTAATTATGATCAGATATTGTATCATGGTCATTAACATGTACAGTTGGGTTTTCCCAAAGCCATGTTTATAATGGTTGTGCTTGATATTATTGTGTAATTCATGCAGTGTACCTCAGCAAGCTACACCTAGAGTGTGTTTATATGTTGTTATTGTGCTCCCATTATTTCTATTTTAGTTGTTTCCCATTGATACCTTTATGGAAATTGTAAGAAAAGCACCACACACCCTACTGAGTTCCAATATAGGCGAGAACATTTTATGAAAACCACTCCTCCACTCTGTACCCAATACGTCCAATCCATAAGTCAACCATGTCGTCTATTTCAATAAGATGCAACAAGGCACCGACACAGAATACCTTTTGCAGCCAAACCAAGGAGAAAAGAAAAGGCAGCAGATGTAAATAGACTGATACATTTCCTTTGCTTGTAATGATTTATTTTTGTCACTGCCAGAACAGTCAAACTTTATCCCCGCTTTTTTTTTCCTCTTCTTCCTTTTCTCTTTCATACTTCATTCTGTGCAGGGAGGCAAGAGAGCAGTAGATTGCATTAAGATAACCAATTATATGCTAGAGGAAACCAGAACTTTTTTTTCCACTACAGTTATCTGATGTTGCGGCGAGCAGAGGCAAAGGGCTGGGGTAATGTGACATTCACTCTGCCCATTATCTCCCCCATCGCTGTTTACCAGATTCAGTTAAAAGTGGGTTCTGCTCTACATCCTCTACCCTGCCAGAGAAACCTCACACACCTTCCCCCCCACCCCTCCCCCCTCCATGGCTGCACCTTACCGTTAAATTTGAATGTGCGTATACGTGTGTGCCTTTGTGTGCACAAGTGTGTGTATACACAGTACAGTATGTTCGTCTTGTGGGTGGGCGCTTGATGGTTAGATGTCTTTGTTTATTCATACCTGTGTGTGTGTGTGTGTGTGTGTGTGTGTGTGTGTGTGTGTGTGTGCTTGTGTGTGTGTGTGCTTGTGTGTGTGTGTGTGTGTGTATGTGTGTGTGTGTGTGTGTGTGTATGTGTGTGTGTGTGTGTGTGTGTCTGTTCAGTGCTTTTTATAGGCATATGTCTGCACAGTCTGTACACTCCCTTCCACCTAAGAAAGTGTTTCCCTCCTCATGCTAAGGTTAAGGTGCTTGCCAATGGTACTTCAATGGTACTTCAATGGTACTTCATAGTTACAAATTTCATGTGATGCTATGGGGCCTGATGCTAAGGAAGTGTTTCCCCTGACACTGGTTAGCAGGCAGGCCATCAAAGGCCTCAGTGGCAGGATGAGGGAAGACAGTGTGGGTGGCACTTGGGTCAGAGTCTGACACATTTTCCAGGATACTGTTGAGAGAGTTTCACACACACACACACACACACACACACACACACACACACACACACACGCACACGCACACGCACACGCACACTCACACACAGGTGTCCTCTTTTGTGTGTCCTCTATTTCTCTCTATCTCTCTCTCACCCACTCTCTCTCTCTCACCCACTCTCTCTTTCTCTCTCTTTCTCTCTCTCTCTCTCTCTCTCTCTCTCTCACAAACACACACACACACTCACACACACACACACACACACACACACACACACACACACACACACACACACACACACACACACACACACACACACACACACACACATACACACACACCTGCAAATATAAACATAACAGAAGATCTGCAAATATAAACACATACCAAGACCTAAGCCCTCATGAAAGTTATTAATCATAGAGCTGCAATTTTTTTTTTATTTCCTGTCCCCAATTCTGGGCTGTCTACTGGCTAGATCATGCATATTAGGGGCAATGTTCAAGGTATTTCATTTTGTACTGTGATCTTAATGTTATTGTGTGGCCTTGAATCTCCAATAGAACTTGAGCTAACTCTAAACTCCATCTGTCACTGTAGTCAAATGATTATTTCATATGTGGAGTGAGTCAAACGTTTAGAGTTTATACTTGTAGGTGATAGATTGCAAATCATATTATATGCCAAAAAAGACTGAAAACAAGTCTGAAAACGGATTCAATCTTTCTTTAAACTATTGACCTGCGAGCGTCGCTTGAATGGAGGGTGGCTATTTTCATAATGGAGATGTTTATCCTATTTTGAATACTCGCAGTGAAAACAAGACCTTATTTCGAGTCACCCCACCCAATTCCATTCCACACACCCATTTTCTTTTCAATCTCTCTTTCAATCTCTCTGTTGTTCTGAGTCTCTGCTGTTTTGTGGTTGTTCCACTGCAACAGAAAGTGGATGAGTAACAACTATCTCAGTCTGCCATTTTTATTTTTACACCCCCACGCTATATGTGCCGGAAACAGTGGAAACTTGCACCTGTAGTTTGTAAAAGTTCTGAACAGGGTTAGTGCTCTTCAATGAGGGAACAGCTAAATCAATATCCCAAATAACTACAACAAAACATTTTTTCATCACTCTTTGGAAGGATAGTTGACTGAAAGATTTTGGTTTCATACAGTTGTACCTTAATCCTGTATGTCTTTTAAATCCTGTATGTCTTTTATCATGTATATTGCTGTCTTGCTGTAAAGGTTGTGGAGCAAGCCTTTCTTAGTTTGTTGGTAGTAGTGAGGCCCTGAGGTTAGCAAATAGGCCTCCGTCCTGAGTGGAATACTATCCTAATGGCACTTACTGTTGGGAGACACTCACCCCTTTCTTGCTTGCATTGATGCTTTATCTATCATAGGGATGATCATACTATACATTTATTTACAATTAGTACATATGTCATTTGCAGTTTGCAGATGTCCTGGTAGTACAGTAGAGTTGAGAGAACAGAGGTTGAATTGAGGCAGTGGTGGATATGTGTGTGTGTGCATGTGTGTGTGACCTCAGCTAGGCTGCAGCTCTGTGTAGTCAGGATCAAGCTCTCAGACCCAGGAAGAGGCCCTGTTTCCCTTATCTAACGACAACAGAGCATGTGTCGCCATGGCCACGGGCTGCGCTCTTTATGGGCTTTGTGTGTGTGTGTGCGTGTGTGTGTGTGTGTGTGTGTGTGTGTGTGCGTGTGTGTATGTGTGTGTGTGTATGAGTGCGCGCGTGTGCGTGCGTGCGTGCATGCGTGTGTGCGTGCATGCTTCATGGCTATTGTTTGCTTGGGGCGTGGTAAAACATCAGAATTGTCACTGTAGTCACACTCTCCTCTCCTCCTCTGCAACTCTGAAAGCCTTTTTTCTTGTGCTTATTTTCTTTCTTTCTTTCTTTCTTTCTTTCTTTTCTCATATGCTTTCTTTCTTTCTTTCTCTTTTTCCTTCTCTTTCTGCCTGTCTTCCTTTGAGCTGGGAGTGACAAGTAGGGCCCCCTCAAAATTCAGAGACACATCGGGATTGTCTCAGGTTGAGGTTTGCGAGGACCTTCTGCAGTTAATTGCACAGAAAGAGAAAGGGAGAGGGGGAAGATGGAGAAGGAGGGTGCTCAAACAGACATACATATTGCATGAGTCCCCCCCACCGCACCCCCTTTCTTCACAGAATGGCTGAGCAGTGCTTATTAATTCCGCTCGGTGGAAGAATTATTTTTAGAGAGTTAGTGTACGGGCAAAGGCTTTTAAAGTCACAAGTATTACACATTCTCCTTCTACACTCTCTTATATACATTTGGAAAGTTTTCTGTCCACCGTGGTACTATGACACATTGTGGCCATTAGCAGACATGCAGAACTTAGGATCTGGTTTTGACGTTTCTTAGCTGTGAACAGCTATGAATGAGCTACATTATCATGACAAAAAGCAGTAGCTCTTTCCTCATCTTATTGTTTCTATGCAATATGCTGTTTGAGGAATTGATATCCTGGAAATATTTTATAGCACTTCTATCTCACAGTCTGCAGCATTGGAGTCACTGGTGTCAGCAGTAGCATCCATCTGTGTCATGGATATTTGGAAACCCAGCTTTACGTTATGAACATTCATTAGATTGTTTCCCTGTGAGATTGTCATTAAACATTGTCATTGTATGTTTCAAGGTTAACACCAATATGTGACATGCCATGGCTAGTCTACTGAAGTTTTTGGAATCGTCACTATAATTGTTGGATAATTGACATGCAAGTGCATACAGTACCCCCCCCCCCCCCCCCCCCCCCCACACACACACACACACACCTTCGACAACCACAGCCCCATATGTCCCATCGAAGACATTATAGTTTTATGTATAACCCATCAATCAAAGGGTGTCTTCAATGCAGTCTGTAATTTTCCTCAAATCCAGCAAGCTGAGATAGATGAAAAGATCCCACCATTGTATTCCACCATTAGCACTCTGTAAATATTACATGTATTCCCTAGATACGCTAGTTAGCATTACTTCCACCTTGAGGGTTCATTATTTTTGAAGCACCGATCTCGTCGATGATGGCAAGGCGTGACCTAGTTTTAGGCCGTCACTTTTTTTTTCTCTCTGTCTCTCTTCCTCTCTCTCTTTCTCTCTCACAGACACACACACTCTCTCTCAGTTAATTCTCTCTCACACACTCTCACTCATTCTCTTTTTTCTCTCTCTCTCTCTCTCCATCTCCACCACGTGTCACACTGGGAAACATTGCGAGCGTCAGTCCCTGCTGAACAATTACCATGCAAAGCAATCCAAATAGAGATGTTTGCCGAAAACAACATGTGTGTAATTACTGCTTAATGAGCCCCTTGTCTGGGCAGAATGCACAATTAGACCAGCGATGGGGAAGCAATGCCAGGGCCCACTGGAGAGAAAGAGAGAGAGAGAGAGAGAGAGAGAGAGAGAGAGAGAGAGAGAGAGAGAGAGAGAGAGAGAGAGAAAGAGGGAGAGAGAGAGAGAGAGAAAGAGGTAGAGAGAGAGAGAGAGAGAGAGAGAGAGAGAGAGAGAGAGAGAGAGGGAGGGAGGGGCAGAGAGAGACAGAGAGAGGGGGGAGAGGCATAGAAAGAGGAAGAGAGAGAGGCAGAGAGGATGATTCCTGCAGTGAATGTGGAGTAATGGCTGCGCTGATAGCATTCAGCCGAGGATAAATTGGCATTTTAAATGGGAGAGAGGCAGTGCAAGGAGAGCTATAGAAGATCAGGGGAAAAGCCTTACATTGGAATATATGGGCAGCCATGTTGAGGCACAAAATGGCTGACCTTTCTCTGTTGTCTCGAGGCAATTTGATTATTTGATTTCTTCTCTGCTTCATGTTGAAAAGATTTATAGTTTTATTTTGTATACATTTTGTTCATTGATCAAACTTTAAAACAAGCCATGGTAAAAAATCCCAAAAAATTGCACCATTTGTTTTCTCTACTGCAAGACCTTTCATGGATCAAGGCTTAGGGTCTGTTTCAGCCTGAGAGGACCTCTTGAGCTTGATTTACGTAATATCGATGAGTCTTTCATAAGATTCTTACATGCGTTTAACCAAGGTCTCAATCACTTAGTCCCTCTTATTGATTTAAATGATACTGGTGGAGGTAGAAATCCTAGAAATCCACCAGCCTCCACTGGTTGAATGGCTTTAAAAGAATAGATACCCCAAGCCTCATCAAGCTAAATGTCCTTCCACCATGTCTACTGGTATTACCTATTTAAAACAAAAATAATGCTTACTGTAGCATTCAGGCTTAAGTCTTCAGCAAGATTCTCAAAAATAGTTTTTCAGCAACTAATCGATATGCAGTTGTGGTAAATGTGCTAGATAACATCTGGCTGACATGAAACTGAGTCAGGTGTCATTGAGACATCATATTTATGTGCCTTGGTGTGGTGAATGTATGTGGACGAATATTAATATATTCATTAGAATAAGCAAGTAGACCTCACAAGGTTTTCCCTGAAATGCATCATTACCCAACCATTGCCTGAGGCCACTTCTCATTCCCTAGTCATTACTAGCAATAATCTGGTGTAATTTTTGTGAATCTCTCCCCCCCCCCCCCCCTCTCTCATCTCCTCTTTCTCTTTCTTTGAGAAAAAAAATATCTAAATGTATTTCATTATATTCTTCCATTGTGGCTATTTGATTTCATCCTCAGGGATTGTATCCATTAGTCCTCTCAGGTCATTCTTTCTGAGATATTCTATGACCCATTTGTGTTCACTGATATTCTACCTGTGTTTATATACTGTATAGCAGACCTTCAATCCACTTCCAGGAGCTTAAAAGAGACCACCCATGTCCCTATATCTCCACATCTGTGGAATTTTAAATGGAATGCTGTCTAGTTTGATCATGTTTTCCATGCTGTCTGTTCCCACTCACTCCTACATTGAGATAGCTAGGTGATGTGGCCTGTGCTTTGCAAAGAATGGGTTTAGTCAACAAACAAGAAAAATGGTGCTACATTACCTAAATACAAAATACTGTCAGTGCCATGGGAAGTGGAAGGTCACTCACAAATGTCTCTTTCTTTGCCATAAAATGGTCTCGATTACAATAATTGCTGATAAGTGTGCAGTCCTGAGCAATCCTCTAGCAGCAATACTCTAGCAGCAATCCTCTAGCAGCAATACTCTAGCAGCAATACTCTAGCAGCAATACTCTAGCATAGTAGCATACTAAGCTTGGGCCATCTTTTACTTTCTTCATGGCAAGAATCAGATTTTAGATGACTTTAGTAGTGATTGAAGCCTATGTTCCAACAATGGGAAGACTGACAATGGTGTGCTCCAACCAAAGAGGGACACTTGTCGTTAAGTGCTGCGTTGACTTGGATCTGAGCCCTCAAAGAGCCTCTTTCTGAGAAGGAATCTCTCCAGGGGCTGCTTATTAGCGGGCAGTCACTGCCATTCAGCCAGCTAGCATGTAGCCATGTATCGCTGTAGTTAGCCTGATCTATCCCAGACGCCCTCAGGGTCAGAGGTCAAATGCGGTTGTGTTGTCACCTGCCCTGTGGGTTAGCACTGTTTTGGCACCTGCAGCAAAGTGTTTTCTCCACATTGATTAACAGACTCCTTATTGTCCACCTCATGCGAGAGACATGACATGCCCTCCCTTCAACCCCACACACACACATGCACACACACACACACACACACACACACACACACACACACACACACACACACACGTACCGCATGGAAGACTCCACAGGGAAAAGCCATCGCTCGTCACTCGGCTCAACTAGCCTAATTACCGCCCCGCTGATGATTAGTAATTACTGTCGCGGTGACGAGGTTTAGCGAATGTGACGCTAAGTCATTAGACTCAAGCTTCAGGCCACCCGCAAAGCCTTCTCTATTTCTTTCTCTCTTTTCAGAATTCCAATTGACACAATGTTTGTTGTTCTTACTATTTCTGTTCACAGTTTGATGGTGACAACATGTACATGAATGACAATAACCAGGAGTTTCGGTCACCAAACCACGTAAGTTGGCCCACTTTACAATGCTTTAACAGTTAACTGTTTGGTGTATATGTGGTACCTAATAACATTCTAAGTTACTTAAAACACCAATCTTGATTTTTGACAAGTGCTAAGTGCTTACTGATACAGTAGCATTGATAACTTTTTGTGTAAATTTACATAAAATAGTTTATATTATTTGTTATGTAATGCCATCGGAAGTGTTACTGAAACCCATATCGACCTACAGTAGGAGGTATGGTTGTGTATGGTAGCCTGTTAGAATGTACAACACCAGGGCCAGCCAGACACTCAGTTGTTAGGACAGGAGGGACGCAGAGCACTCACAGCTGGAGGAAAACACATGGGTCGACATATGGCAGAGTTTGGGTTCCAGGATTTGTTGATACAGTGGGAGCCCTTCATGTTTTAACAAAACACAACAAAGTTGTGACTCCTCATCAATTAACACTTGGCTTAACACTGAGAGAGTGCAGGAGGCAAAGGGCTGGAGCATTAGGCCTGAGTGGAGCCCCTGTTCTACTTTCACCACTAAGGTTGTCATTTCTTTGATGTGTGGATCGAGGGTTTAAAATTAGGGGTCAAGGGAGGGATTTAGAGGCTTATTGTCTAGTCTTAGCTCACTTCAGAAGCACCAGGTCCGCTGTTTGAGTTTGATGCCTTGATGAAGTACTGGTCATTGGACACACATTGGCTGTTAACCGACTGGCATGTAACTGTTCAGTCCTGTTGTCTGTCATGGTGGTTGTCATATCATATGTAAATCAACACCTCCTACTTACTGTAGACTTTTCAAGGTTATGTCAACTGTTATCACTGTGAACAGAAGGCCTTTCTCAAAAAACGTAAAAGATATCTCGAGTTGAATCCCTCAGTGACAGTGTCTGTTAGCGGTATTCAAGCGTCAGACTAGTGTTTGTCTGGTCTATACATATGGTCTCTGGGGAGTACTCAGAGCACAGGGTATAGATGGTTGACTGTGTGTGGGATGTTTCTGTTTTTTTATATCAACTCCTTAAGTGCGTTATCATTATGTGCTTATGAAAGTATGAAACAGATATATCTATCTTTCTGCATCAAGTTTTCAACTCTTTTTTAGTTTTAAAGGATTTTATTCATCATGTATTTATATAGGGAAAGCACCTTGAGACCAGGGTCTCTTTTTCAAGTGTGCCCTCGAGGCTATATATAGATAAACTAAACATGTCACTGTTTACATTCCATTCCATTGACAATACATTTACATTCAGTTTTTACAGACAACTATCATTCACCAATAATTTGGCAATCAAGTTTCTGAAATGGCCCAGCGAAACTAGGGCATCAAGTCTCAGTGTATTCTGCAAGTCATTCCATGCCCGAAGAGCACAGTAACCAAAGAGCAGAGTGTACCCATTTCCAAACGTTACTGTATTTTAGAATTAAAACGATAACAATGAAACTATGGATTTAAAGGACAATACGTACATAAAATAATAAATGAATAAATCCTTTGTAGCTTGATTTATGAGACAATGCATTTAAAATGAACTGGCTACATTGTTGGGATGCTGTCCAATGCTCTTAAGTGCACATTGCCTTGAGGCAAAGCCTA